>NW_025745349.1:451191-501191 GCF_021184085.1 Oncorhynchus gorbuscha
GTCAGCCCTCTCTAGTCTTGCTCAGCCCTCTCTAGTCTTTGCCAGCCCTCTCTAGTCTTTGTCAGCTCTCTCCAGTCTTTGCCAGTCCTCTCTAGTCTTTGTCAGCCCTCTCTAGTCTTTGTCAGCCCTCTCTAGAGTCTTTGTCAGCCCTCTCTAGTCTTTAGCAGCCCTCTCTAGTCTTTGCCAGCCCTCTCTACAGTCTTTGCCAGCCCTCTCTACAGTCTTTGTCAGCCCTCTCTACAGTCTTTGTCAGCCCTCTCTAGTCTTTGCCAGCCCTCTCTACAGTCTTTGTCAGCCCTCTCTAGTCTTTTCCAGCCCTCTCTAGTCTTTGCCAGCCCTCTCTAGTCTTTGCCAGCCCTCTCTAGTCTTTGCCAGCCCTCTCTAGTCTTTGCCAGCCCTCTCTAGTCTTTGTCAGCCCTCTCTAGTCTTTGTCAGCCCTCTATAGAGTCTTTTCCAGCCCTCTCTAGTCTTTGCCAGCCCTCTCTAGTCTTTGCCAGCCCTCTCTAATCTTTGCCAGCCCTCTCTAGTCTTTGTCAGCCCTCTCTAGTCTTTGTCAGCCCTCTCTAATCTTTGCCAGCCCTCTCTAGTCTTTGTCAGCCCTCTATAGAGTCTTTTCCAGCCCTCTCTAGTCTTTGCCAGCCCTCTCTAGTCTTTGTCAGCCCTCTCTAGAGTCTTTGTCAGCCCTCTCTAGTCTTTGCCAGCCCTCTCTAGTCTTTGTCAGCCCTCTCTAGTCTTTGCCAGCCCTCTCTAGTCTTTGCCAGCCCTCTCTACAGTCTTTGTCAGCCCTCTCTAGGGTCTTTGTCAGCCCTCTCTAGTCTTTGCCAGCCCTCTCTAGTCTTTGTCAGCCCTCTCTAGTCTTTGTCAGCCCTCTCTAGTCTTTGCCAGCCCTCTCTAGGGTCTTTGTCAGCCCTCTATAGAGTCTTTGCCAGCCCTCTCTAGCGTCTTTGTCAGCCCTCTCTAGTCTTTGTCGGCCCTCTCTAGTCTTTGTCAGCCCTCTCTAGTCTTTGTCAGTCCTTTCTAGGGTCTTTGTCAGCCCTCTCTAGTCTTTGTCGGCCCTCTCTAGTCTTTGCCAGCCCTCTCTAGTCTTTGTCAGTCCTTTCTAGGGTCTTTGTCAGCCCTCTCTAGTCTTTGTCAGCCCTCTCTAGTCTTTGTCAGTCCTTTCTAGGGTCTTTGTCAGCCCTCTCTAGTCTTTTCCAGCCCTCTCTAGTCTTTGCCAGCCCTCTCTAGTCTTTGCCAGCCCTCTCTAGTCTTTGCCAGCCCTCTCTAGTCTTTCTCAGCCCTCTCTAGTCTTTGTCAGCTCTCTCTAGTCTTTGTCAGCCCTCTCTAATCTTTGCCAGTCCTCTCTAGTCTTTGTCAGCCCTCTCTAGTCTTTGCCAGCCCTCTCTAGTCTTTGCCAGTCCTCTCTAGTCTTTGTCAGCCCTCTCTAGTCTTTGCCAGCCCTCTCTAGTCTTTGTCAGCCCTCTCTAGTCTTTGTCAGCCCTCTCTAGTCTTTGCCAGCCCTCTCTAGGGTCTTTGCCAGCCCTCTCTAGCGTCTTTGTCAGCCCTCTCTAGTCTTTGTCAGCCCTCTCTAGTCTTTGTCAGTCCTTTCTAGGGTCTTTGTCAGCCCTCTCTAGTCTTTGTCGGCCCTCTCTAGTCTTTGCCAGCCCTCTCTAGTCTTTGTCAGTCCTTTTAGAGTCTTTTCAGCCCTCTCTAGTCTTTGCCAGCCCTCTCTAGTCTTTGCCAGCCCTCTCTAGTCTTTGTTAGCCCTCTCTAGTCTTTGTCAGCCCTCTCTAGTCTTTGCCAGCCCTCTCTAGGGTCTTTGCCAGCCCTCTCTAGCGTCTTTGTCAGCCCTCTCTAGTCTTTGTCGGCCCTCTCTAGTCTTTGTCAGTCCTTTCTAGGGTCTTTGTCAGCCCTCTCTAGTCTTTGTCGGCCCTCTCTAGTCTTTGCCAGCCCTCTCTAGTCTTTGTCAGTCCTTTATAGAGTCTTTTCCAGCCCTCTCTAGTCTTTGCCAGCCCTCTCTAGTCTTTGCCAGCCCTCTCTAATCTTTGCCAGCCCTCTCTAGTCTTTGTCAGCCCTCTCTAGTCTTTGTCAGCCCTCTCTAATCTTTGCCAGCCCTCTCTAGTCTTTGTCAGCCCTCTATAGAGTCTTTTCCAGCCCTCTCTAGTCTTTGCCAGCCCTCTCTAGTCTTTGTCAGTCCTTTATAGAGTCTTTTCCAGCCCTCTCTAGTCTTTGCCAGCCCTCTCTAGTCTTTGCCAGCCCTCTCTAGTCTTTGTCAGCCCTCTCTAGTCTTTGTCAGCCCTCTCCAGTCTTTGCCAGTCCTCTCTAGTCTTTGTCAGCCCTCTCTAGTCTTTGTCAGCCCTCTCTAGAGTCTTTGTCAGCCCTCTCTAGTCTTTGTCAGCCCTCTCTAGTCTTGCTCAGCCCTCTCTAGTCTTTGCCAGCCCTCTCTAGTCTTTGTCAGCTCTCTCCAGTCTTTGCCAGTCCTCTCTAGTCTTTGTCAGCCCTCTCTAGTCTTTGTCAGCCCTCTCTAGAGTCTTTGTCAGCCCTCTCTAGTCTTTAGCAGCCCTCTCTAGTCTTTGCCAGCCCTCTCTACAGTCTTTGCCAGCCCTCTCTACAGTCTTTGTCAGCCCTCTCTACAGTCTTTGTCAGCCCTCTCTAGTCTTTGCCAGCCCTCTCTACAGTCTTTGTCAGCCCTCTCTAGTCTTTTCCAGCCCTCTCTAGTCTTTGCCAGCCCTCTCTAGTCTTTGCCAGCCCTCTCTAGTCTTTGCCAGCCCTCTCTAGTCTTTGCCAGCCCTCTCTAGTCTTTGTCAGCCCTCTCTAGTCTTTGTCAGCCCTCTATAGAGTCTTTTCCAGCCCTCTCTAGTCTTTGCCAGCCCTCTCTAGTCTTTGCCAGCCCTCTCTAATCTTTGCCAGCCCTCTCTAGTCTTTGTCAGCCCTCTCTAGTCTTTGCCAGCCCTCTCTAGGGTCTTTGCCAGCCCTCTCTAGCGTCTTTGTCAGCCCTCTCTAGTCTTTGTCGGCCCTCTCTAGTCTTTGTCAGTCCTTTCTAGGGTCTTTGTCAGCCCTCTCTAGTCTTTGTCGGCCCTCTCTAGTCTTTGCCAGCCCTCTCTAGTCTTTGTCAGTCCTTTATAGAGTCTTTTCCAGCCCTCTCTAGTCTTTGCCAGCCCTCTCTAGTCTTTGCCAGCCCTCTCTAGTCTTTGTTAGCCCTCTCTAGTCTTTGTCAGCCCTCTCTAGTCTTTGCCAGCCCTCTCTAGGGTCTTTGCCAGCCCTCTCTAGCGTCTTTGTCAGCCCTCTCTAGTCTTTGTCAGCCCTCTCTAGTCTTTGTCAGTCCTTTCTAGGGTCTTTGTCAGCCCTCTCTAGTCTTTGTCGGCCCTCTCTAGTCTTTGCCAGCCCTCTCTAGTCTTTGTCAGTCCTTTATAGAGTCTTTTCCAGCCCTCTCTAGTCTTTGCCAGCCCTCTCTAGTCTTTGCCAGCCCTCTCTAATCTTTGCCAGCCCTCTCTAGTCTTTGTCAGCCCTCTCTAGTCTTTGTCAGCCCTCTCTAATCTTTGCCAGCCCTCTCTAGTCTTTGTCAGCCCTCTATAGAGTCTTTTCCAGCCCTCTCTAGTCTTTGCCAGCCCTCTCTAGTCTTTGTCAGTCCTTTATAGAGTCTTTTCCAGCCCTCTCTAGTCTTTGCCAGCCCTCTCTAGTCTTTGCCAGCCCTCTCTAGTCTTTGTCAGCCCTCTCTAGTCTTTGTCAGCCCTCTCCAGTCTTTGCCAGTCCTCTCTAGTCTTTGTCAGCCCTCTCTAGTCTTTGTCAGCCCTCTCTAGAGTCGTTGTCAGCCCTCTCTAGTCTTTGTCAGCCCTCTCTAGTCTTGCTCAGCCCTCTCTAGTCTTTGCCAGCCCTCTCTAGTCTTTGTCAGCTCTCTCCAGTCTTTGCCAGTCCTCTCTAGTCTTTGTCAGCCCTCTCTAGTCTTTGTCAGCCCTCTCTAGAGTCTTTGTCAGCCCTCTCTAGTCTTTAGCAGCCCTCTCTAGTCTTTGCCAGCCCTCTCTACAGTCTTTGCCAGCCCTCTCTACAGTCTTTGTCAGCCCTCTCTACAGTCTTTGTCAGCCCTCTCTAGTCTTTGCCAGCCCTCTCTACAGTCTTTGTCAGCCCTCTCTAGTCTTTTCCAGCCCTCTCTAGTCTTTGCCAGCCCTCTCTAGTCTTTGCCAGCCCTCTCTAGTCTTTGCCAGCCCTCTCTAGTCTTTGCCAGCCCTCTCTAGTCTTTGTCAGCCCTCTCTAGTCTTTGTCAGCCCTCTATAGAGTCTTTTCCAGCCCTCTCTAGTCTTTGCCAGCCCTCTCTAGTCTTTGCCAGCCCTCTCTAATCTTTGCCAGCCCTCTCTAGTCTTTGTCAGCCCTCTCTAGTCTTTGTCAGCCCTCTCTAATCTTTGCCAGCCCTCTCTAGTCTTTGTCAGCCCTCTATAGAGTCTTTTCCAGCCCTCTCTAGTCTTTGCCAGCCCTCTCTAGTCTTTGTCAGCCCTCTCTAGAGTCTTTGTCAGCCCTCTCTAGTCTTTGCCAGCCCTCTCTAGTCTTTGTCAGCCCTCTCTAGTCTTTGCCAGCCCTCTCTAGTCTTTGCCAGCCCTCTCTACAGTCTTTGTCAGCCCTCTCTAGGGTCTTTGTCAGCCCTCTCTAGTCTTTGCCAGCCCTCTCTAGTCTTTGTCAGCCCTCTCTAGTCTTTGTCAGCCCTCTCTAGTCTTTGCCAGCCCTCTCTAGGGTCTTTGTCAGCCCTCTATAGAGTCTTTGCCAGCCCTCTCTAGCGTCTTTGTCAGCCCTCTCTAGTCTTTGTCGGCCCTCTCTAGTCTTTGTCAGCCCTCTCTAGTCTTTGTCAGTCCTTTCTAGGGTCTTTGTCAGCCCTCTCTAGTCTTTGTCGGCCCTCTCTAGTCTTTGCCAGCCCTCTCTAGTCTTTGTCAGTCCTTTCTAGGGTCTTTGTCAGCCCTCTCTAGTCTTTGTCGGCCCTCTCTAGTCTTTGTCAGTCCTTTCTAGGGTCTTTGTCAGCCCTCTCTAGTCTTTTCCAGCCCTCTCTAGTCTTTGCCAGCCCTCTCTAGTCTTTGCCAGCCCTCTCTAGTCTTTGCCAGCCCTCTCTAGTCTTTCTCAGCCCTCTCTAGTCTTTGTCAGCTCTCTCTAGTCTTTGTCAGCCCTCTCTAATCTTTGCCAGTCCTCTCTAGTCTTTGTCAGCCCTCTCTAGTCTTTGCCAGCCCTCTCTAGTCTTTGCCAGTCCTCTCTAGTCTTTGTCAGCCCTCTCTAGTCTTTGCCAGCCCTCTCTAGTCTTTGTCAGCCCTCTCTAGTCTTTGTCAGCCCTCTCTAGTCTTTGCCAGCCCTCTCTAGGGTCTTTGCCAGCCCTCTCTAGCGTCTTTGTCAGCCCTCTCTAGTCTTTGTCGGCCCTCTCTAGTCTTTGTCAGTCCTTTCTAGGGTCTTTGTCAGCCCTCTCTAGTCTTTGTCGGCCCTCTCTAGTCTTTGCCAGCCCTCTCTAGTCTTTGTCAGTCCTTTATAGAGTCTTTTCCAGCCCTCTCTAGTCTTTGCCAGCCCTCTCTAGTCTTTGCCAGCCCTCTCTAGTCTTTGTTAGCCCTCTCTAGTCTTTGTCAGCCCTCTCTAGTCTTTGCCAGCCCTCTCTAGGGTCTTTGCCAGCCCTCTCTAGCGTCTTTGTCAGCCCTCTCTAGTCTTTGTCGGCCCTCTCTAGTCTTTGTCAGTCCTTTCTAGGGTCTTTGTCAGCCCTCTCTAGTCTTTGTCGGCCCTCTCTAGTCTTTGCCAGCCCTCTCTAGTCTTTGTCAGTCCTTTATAGAGTCTTTTCCAGCCCTCTCTAGTCTTTGCCAGCCCTCTCTAGTCTTTGCCAGCCCTCTCTAATCTTTGCCAGCCCTCTCTAGTCTTTGTCAGCCCTCTCTAGTCTTTGTCAGCCCTCTCTAATCTTTGCCAGCCCTCTCTAGTCTTTGTCAGCCCTCTATAGAGTCTTTTCCAGCCCTCTCTAGTCTTTGCCAGCCCTCTCTAGTCTTTGTCAGCCCTCTCTAGAGTCTTTGTCAGCCCTCTCTAGTCTTTGCCAGCCCTCTCTAGTCTTTGTCAGCCCTCTCTAGTCTTTGCCAGCCCTCTCTAGTCTTTGCCAGCCCTCTCTACAGTCTTTGTCAGCCCTCTCTAGGGTCTTTGTCAGTCCTCTCTAGTCTTTGCCAGCCCTCTCTAGTCTTTGTCAGCCCTCTCTAGTCTTTGTCAGCCCTCTCTAGTCTTTGCCAGCCCTCTCTAGGGTCTTTGTCAGCCCTCTATAGAGTCTTTGCCAGCCCTCTCTAGCGTCTTTGTCAGCCCTCTCTAGTCTTTGTCGGCCCTCTCTAGTCTTTGTCAGCCCTCTCTAGTCTTTGTCAGTCCTTTCTAGGGTCTTTGTCAGCCCTCTCTAGTCTTTGTCGGCCCTCTCTAGTCTTTGCCAGCCCTCTCTAGTCTTTGTCAGTCCTTTCTAGGGTCTTTGTCAGCCCTCTCTAGTCTTTGTCGGCCCTCTCTAGTCTTTGTCAGTCCTTTCTAGGGTCTTTGTCAGCCCTCTCTAGTCTTTTCCAGCCCTCTCTAGTCTTTGCCAGCCCTCTCTAGTCTTTGCCAGCCCTCTCTAGTCTTTGCCAGCCCTCTCTAGTCTTTCTCAGCCCTCTCTAGTCTTTGTCAGCTCTCTCTAGTCTTTGTCAGCCCTCTCTAATCTTTGCCAGTCCTCTCTAGTCTTTGTCAGCCCTCTCTAGTCTTTGCCAGCCCTCTCTAGTCTTTGCCAGTCCTCTCTAGTCTTTGTCAGCCCTCTCTAGTCTTTGCCAGCCCTCTCTAGTCTTTGTCAGCCCTCTCTAGTCTTTGTCAGCCCTCTCTAGTCTTTGCCAGCCCTCTCTAGGGTCTTTGCCAGCCCTCTCTAGCGTCTTTGTCAGCCCTCTCTAGTCTTTGTCGGCCCTCTCTAGTCTTTGTCAGTCCTTTCTAGGGTCTTTGTCAGCCCTCTCTAGTCTTTGTCGGCCCTCTCTAGTCTTTGCCAGCCCTCTCTAGTCTTTGTCAGTCCTTTCTAGGGTCTTTGTCAGCCCTTTCTAGTCTTTGTCGGCCCTCTCTAGTCTTTGTCAGTCCTTTCTAGGGTCTTTGTCAGCCCTCTCTAGTCTTTGTCGGCCCTCTCTAGTCTTTGTCAGCCCTCTATAGAGTCTTTTCCAGCCCTCTCTAGTCTTTGCCAGCCCTCTCTAGTCTTTGCCAGCCCTTTCTAGTCTTTGCCAGCCCTCTCTAGTCTTTCTCAGCCCTCTCTAGTCTTTGTCAGCCTTCTCTAGTCTTTGTCAGCCCTCTCTAATCTTTGTCAGCCCTCTCTAGTCTTTGTCAGTCCTTGCTAGGGTCTTTGTCAGCCCTCTCTAGTCTTTGTCGGCCCTCTCTAGTCTTTGTCAGCCCTCTCTAGGGTCTTTGTCAGGCCTCTCCAGTCTTTACCAGCCCTCTCTAGTCTTTGCCAGCCCTCTCTACAGTCTTTGCCAGCCCTCTCTACAGTCTTTGTCAGCCCTCTCTACAGTCTTTGTCAGCCCTCTCTAGTCTTTGCCAGCCCTCTCTACAGTCTTTGTCAGCCCTCTCTACAGTCTTTGTCAGCCCTCTCTAGTCTTTGCCAGCCCTCTCTACAGTCGTTGTCAGCCCTCTCTAGTCTTTTCCAGCCCTCTCTAGTCTTTGCCAGCCCTCTCTAGTCTTTGCCAGCCCTCTCTAGTCTTTGCCAGCCCCTCTAGTCTTTGCCAGCCCTCTCTAGTCTTTGTCAGCCCTCTCTAGTCTTTGTCAGCCCTCTCTAGAGTCTTTGTCAGCCCTATCTAGTCTTTGTCAGCCCTCTCTAATCTTTGCCAGCCCTCTCTAGTCTTTGTCAGCCCTCTATAGAGTCTTTTCTAGCCCTCTCTTTGCCAGCCCTCTCTAGTCTTTGCCAGCCCTCTCTAATCTTTGCCAGCCCTCTCTAGTCTTTGTCAGCCCTCTCTAGTCTTTGTCAGCCCTCTCTAATCTTTGCCAGCCCTCTCTAGTCTTTGTCAGCCCTCTATAGAGTCTTTTCCAGCCCTCTCTAGTCTTTGCCAGTCCTCTCTAGTCTTTGCCAGCCCTCTCTAGTCTTTGCCAGCCCTCTCTAGTCTTTCTCAGCCCTCTCTAGTCTTTGTCAGCCCTCTCTAGGGTCTTTGTCAGCCCTCTCTAGTCTTTGTCAGCCCTCTCTAGTCTTTGTCAGCCCTCTCTAATCTTTGCCAGTCCTCTCTAGTCTTTGTCAGCCCTCTCTAGGGTCTTTTTCAGCCCTCTCTAGTCTTTGTCAGCCCTCTCTAGTCTTTCTCAGCCCTCTCTAGTCTTTGTCAGGCCTCTCTAGTCTTTGTCAGCCCTCTCTAATCTTTGCCAGTCCTCTCTAGTCTTTGTCAGCCCTCTCTAGTCTTTGCCAGCCCTCTCTAGTCTTTGCCAGTCCTCTCTAGTCTTTGTCAGCCCTCTCTATTCTTTGCCAGCCTTCTCTAGTCTTTGTCAGCCCTCTCTAGTCTTTGTCAGCCCTCTCTAGTCTTTGCCAGCCCTCTCTAGGGTCTTTGTCAGCCCTCTCTAGAGTCTTTGCCAGCCCTCTCTAGCGTCTTTGTCAGCCCTCTCTAGTCTTTGTCGGCCCTCTCTAGTCTTTGTCAGTCCTTTCTAGGGTCTTTGTCAGCCCTCTCCAGTCTTTGTCGGCCCTCTCTAGTCTTTGCCAGCCCTCTCTAGTCTTTGTCAGTCCTTTCTAGGGTCTTTGTCAGCCCTCTCTAGTCTTTGTCAGTCCTTTCTAGGGTCTTTGTCAGCCCTCTCTAGTCTTTGTCGGCCCTCTCTAGTCTTTGTCAGCCCTCTCTAGTCTTTCTCAGCCCTCTCTAGTCTTTGCCAGCCCTCTCTAGTCTTTGCCAGCCCTCTCTAGTCTTTCTCAGCCCTCTCTAGTCTTTGTCAGCCCTCTCTAGTCTTTGTCAGCCCTCTCTAATCTTTGTCAGCCCTCTCTAGTCTTTGTCAGTCCTTTCTAGGGTCTTTGTCAGCCCTCTCTAGTCTTTGTCGGCCCTCTCTAGTCTTTGTCAGCCCTCTCTAGGGTCTTTGTCAGGCCTCTCCAGTCTTTGCCAGCCCCCTCTAGTCTTTGTCAGCCCTCTCTAGGGTCTTTGCCAGCCCTCTCTACAGTCTTTGCCAGCCCTCTCTACTCTTTGCCAGCCCTCTCTAGTCTTTGCCAGCCCTCTCTACAGTCTTTGTCAGCCATCTCTACAGTCTTTGTCAGCCCTCTCTAGCCTTTGCCAGCCCTCTCTAGGGTCTTTTCCAGCCCACGCTAGTCTTTGTCAGCCCTCTCTAGTCTTTGCCAGCCCTCTCTAGTCTTTGTCAGCCCTCTCTATTCTTTGCCAGCCTTCTCTAGTCTTTGTCAGCCCTCTCTAGTCTTTGTCAGCCCTCTCTAGTCTTTGCCAGCCCTCTCTAGGGTCTTTGTCAGCCCTCTCTAGAGTCTTTGCCAGCCCTCTCTAGCGTCTTTGTCAGCCCTCTCTAGTCTTTGTCGGCCCTCTCTAGTCTTTGTCAGTCCTTTCTAGGGTCTTTGTCAGCCCTCTCCAGTCTTTGTCGGCCCTCTCTAGTCTTTGCCAGCCCTCTCTAGTCTTTGTCAGTCCTTTCTAGGGTCTTTGTCAGCCCTCTCTAGTCTTTGTCGGCCCTCTCTAGTCTTTGTCAGTCCTTTCTAGGGTCTTTGTCAGCCCTCTCTAGTCTTTGTCGGCCCTCTCTAGTCTTTGTCAGTCCTTTCTAGGGTCTTTGTCAGCCCTCTCTAGTCTTTGTCGGCCCTCTCTAGTCTTTGTCAGCCCTCTCTAGTCTTTCTCAGCCCTCTCTAGTCTTTGTCAGCCCTCTCTAGTCTTTCTCAGCCCTCTCTAGTCTTTGCCAGCCCTCTCTAGTCTTTGCCAGCCCTCTCTAGTCTTTCTCAGCCCTCTCTAGTCTTTGTCAGCCTTCTCTAGTCTTTGTCAGCCCTCTCTAATCTTTGTCAGCCCTCTCTAGTCTTTGTCAGTCCTTTCTAGGGTCTTTGTCAGCCCTCTCTAGTCTTTGTCGGCCCTCTCTAGTCTTTGTCAGCCCTCTCTAGGGTCTTTGTCAGGCCTCTCCAGTCTTTGCCAGCCCCCTCTAGTCTTTGTCAGCCCTCTCTAGGGTCTTTGCCAGCCCTCTCTACAGTCTTTGCCAGCCCTCTCTACTCTTTGCCAGCCCTCTCTAGTCTTTGCCAGCCCTCTCTACAGTCTTTGTCAGCCATCTCTACAGTCTTTGTCAGCCCTCTCTAGCCTTTGCCAGCCCTCTCTAGTCTTTGTCAGCCCTCTCTAGGGTCTTTTCCAGCCCACGCTAGTCTTTGTCAGCCCTCTCTAGTCTTTGCCAGCCCTCTCTAGTCTTTCTCAGCCCTCTCTAGTCTTTGCCAGCCCTCTCTACAGTCTTTCTCAGCCCTCTCTAGTCTTTCTCAGCCCTCTCTAGTCTTTGTCAGCCCTCTCTAGTCTTTCTCAGCCCTCTCTAGTCTTTCTCAGCCCTCTCTAGTCTTTGCCAGCCCTCTCTACAGTCTTTCTCAGCCCTCTCTAGTCTTTCTCAGCCCTCTCTAGTCTTTCTCAGCCCTCTCTAGTCTTTGTCAGCCCTCTCTAGTCTTTGCCAGCCCTCTCTAGTCTTTCTCAGCCCTCTCTAGTCTTTGCCAGCCCTCTCTACAGTCTTTCTCAGCCCTCTCTATTCTTTCTCAGCCCTCTCTAGTCTTTCTCAGCCCTCTCTAGTCTTTCTCAGCCCTCTCTAGTCTTTCTCAGCCCTCTCTAGTCTTTCTCAGCCCTCTCTAGTCTTTGCCAGCCCTCTCTACAGTCTTTCTCAGCCCTCTCTAGTCTTTCTCAGCCCTCTCTAGTCTTTCTCAGCCCTCTCTAGTCTTTCTCAGCCCTCTCTAGTCTTTCTCAGCCCTCTCTAGTCTTTGCCAGCCCTCTCTATTCTAGCTTGAACATGGAGAACCAGTCTTGGCTGATACTTCCTTGGCCTGCTGGACATGTGTCAGAAAACACATCATCTGGTCTCAGTTCTTAGTGTGTGTGGGTATGTAGATGTGTGGAATATTAATGAGGGTTGGGGGATGGGGGTTGGGGGTGGGTGGGGGGTTGGGTGGGGGGTTGGGGGTGTAAATGTGCACCATTGTGAATGATTTTGTCCGCATGTCTACACGAGGGGTGTGTTTGTCTGCACATACTGGATAAAGTGTCAGAGAGTGCCGTGTGTGTGTGTGTGTGTGTGTGTGTGTGTGTGTGTGTGTGTGTGTGTGTGTGTGTGTGTGTGTGTGTGTGTGTGTGTGTGTGTGTGTGTGTGTGTGTGTGTGTGTGTGTGTGTGTGTGTGTGTGTGTGTGCTGTGTGTGTGTGTGTGTGAGAGAGAGAGAGAGAGAGAGAGAGAGAGAGAGAGAGAGAGAGAGAGAGAGAGAGAGAGAGAGAGAGAGAGAGAGAGATAGTCCTGAGATAGATATAGTCAGCAGTTTGTTCAGCCGCCTGCAATTTGCTAATAATCCATCTGCAACCATCCAACAAGATGTGATAAAGTGTCAATCTGAGTGTAAAGTGTAAGCCACCGACCCCAAACCCACTTACAGTATGTAGAAAATGCGTACAGTCAGAGACGGAGGACAGTATGTAGAAAATGCGCTGTAGGCTACTGTCAGAGACGGAGGACAGTATGTAGAAAATGCGTACAGTCAGAGACGGTGGACAGTATGTAGAAAATGCGCTGTAGGCTACTGTCAGAGACAGAGGACCGGCTTTGGCCTGATTTACATGTGTTTCTGCTTATAATTTCAGTCATTTTGGTGGAAGGCTATTTATTAGTCAACTTGTCTATAATGAGATACATGCAGCTCCTCTTCTGTCATTACTTGTTGCCCTAGAAGACTAAATCAACCCTATTGGTCAACAGAATAATGTTATGACGTGATAGAATGAATCAATCTGGTCGACATCGGTCAAGTTCTCTCTGTCATTGTCACGTCCTGACCTTAGAGATCCCTGTTTATTCTCTATATTCTGGTTAGGTCAGGGTACTCTAGTTTTTGTATATCTATGTTTTCTTTTTCTTTGTTCGCCTAGCATGGTTGCCAATCAGAGGCATGTCAGGATTTGGCCAGGGTTGTTCCGGTTTTTGGTCACTAGATGCCCCCATTGTGCCTTTTGACCTTTTGTTTTCCCTTGATCCCCATTATTATTTGCACCTGTGCCTCGTTTCCCCTGATTCTATTTAAACCCTTTGTTTTCCTCTGTTCTTTGCTCTGTGTTTGTATGTTAGCACCCAGCCCTAGTACTCTAAGAACTCTCGTTGATCCCGGTGGACTTTCTTGTGGAATTCTGTTTTTTGTTCTTGTTTGTTTGTTTTTGAGTATCTTTTGAGGTTTTTGTGCTTTACCTTCCACTTTGTGGATTTACCTTTTTTGTCTTGGAGGATTACCTTTGTTCTTGTAGGATTCCTTTTGAGGTTGTGGAGTTACATGTTTTCCTGAAGAACTTCACTTTTTACTTCATTAAATACACCGTCTCAAGTACTGCTGTGCCTGCCTCATCTTCTGGGTTCTGCCGACTATTCGTGGCTCAGTTGGTTAAGTGACTGTTTCTCACTCCGGAGACCTGGGTTCGTAACCGGGTCCTAACAAGGCAGCTGTGTATTGTTTTCTCTGATTGGGAATCATACTTAGGCAACCCTTTTTCCCACCTTCAGTTGTGGGATCTTAGCATGTATTTTTGCATGAAGCTTTTCGTTTGTTGTATTGTTTTTTTTGTTTGTTGCTGGTTCACATTTCAATAAAATATGATGAACTCAAATCACGCTGCGCCTTGGCCTACACTTAATGATGAACGGTACAGTCATCTCCACTCCTTTAGCAACAAAAATATTTTTAGGGACCAGGGAAAAAAGACCTAGCGTCCAGATGTCAGTTTCCATTTCACCTTTAATCTGAACAGTTCCCTTGACGTGCCATAAGGCCTATTTGAAGTGACTGTTGAATTTGTATAGCATGCCTCACAATCATCACGCCGGCACTGCTATCATTCTCTTTACCAACGACACCTAATCTTTCCTAAACGTTACTTTTCTGTCCCTCTTTTCTCTTTTCTCTTCAACTCTCCGTTTGGCAGCTTCTCTCTTATTGCCGTATTAAAAGGGGAATTGAAACTGAAAACGGTAAATCGCCTTGTTGGCATTGTTGCTGTAACGGTTTTCTTGCGGTGAAGGAGAGGCGGACCAAAATGCAGCGTGGTTTCTATTCATGGTTCTTTAATAAAGACTCTACACATGAACAGACTAACAAAACAAGAAACGTGAAAACCTAAAACAGCCCTATCTGGTGCAAACACAGAGACAGGAACAATCACCCACAAACACACAGTGAAACCCAGGCTACCTAAGTATGATTCTCAATCAGAGACCACTAATGACACGTGCCTCTGATTGAGAACCATACTAGGCCGAAACATAGAAATACTCAAATCATAGAAAAACAAAAATAAATAGAATCAAATCAAATCAAATGTATTTATATAGCCCTTTGATATCTCAAAGTGCTGTACAGAAACCCAGCCTAAAACCCCAAACAGCAAGCAATGCAGTTGTAGAAGCACGGTGGCTAGGAAAAACTCCATAGAAAGGCCAAAACCTAGGAAGAGAGAGGTTTTGAAGAGAGAGGAAGAGAAAAACCTAGGAAGAGAGAGGAACCAGGCTATGTGGGGTGGCCAGTCCTCTTCTGGCTGTGCCGGGTGGAGATTATAACAGAACATGGCCAAGATGTTCAAATGTTCATAAATGACCAACATGGTCGAATAATAATAAGGCAGAACAGTTGAAACTGGAGCAGCAGCACGGCCAGGTGGACTGGGGACAGCAAGGAGTCATCATGTCAGGTAGTCCTGGGGCATGGTCCTAGGGCTCAGGTCCTCCAAGAGAGAGAGAAAGAAAGAGAGAAGGAGAGAATTAGAGAACGCACACTTAGATTCACACAGGACACTGAATAGGACAGGAGAATTACTCCAGATATAACAAACTGACCCTAGCCCCCCGACACATAATCTACTGCAGCATAAATACTGGAGGCTGAGACAGGAGGGGTCAGGAGACACTGTGGCCCCATCCGAGGACACCCCCCGGACAGGGCCAAACAGGAAGGATATAACCCCAACAACTTTGCCAAAGCACAGCCCCCACACCACTAGAGGGATATCTTCAACCTCCAACTTACCATCCAGAGACAAGGCTGAGTATAGCCCACAAAGATCTCTGCCATGGCACAACCCAAGGGGGGGGCGCCAACCCAGACAGGATGACCACATCAGTGAATCAACCCACTCAGGTGACGCACCCCTTCCAGGGACGGCATGAGAGAGCCCCAGTAAGCCAGTGACTCAGCCCCTGTAATAGGGTTAGAGGCAGAGAATCCCAGTGGAAAGAGGGGAACTGGCCAGGCAGAGACAGCAAGGGCGGTTCGTTGCTCCAGAGCCTTTCCGTTCACCTTCCCACTCCTGGGCCAGACTACACTCAATCATATGACCCACTGAAGAGATGAGTCTTCAGTAAAGACTTAAAGGTTGAGACAGAGTTTGCGTCTCTGACATGGGTAGGCAGACCGTTCCATAAAAATGGAGCTCTATAGGAGAAAGCCCTGCCTCCAGCTGTTTGCTTAGAAATTCTAGGGACAATTAGGAGGCCTGCGTCTTGTGACCGTAGCGTACGTGTAGGTAGGTAAGGCAGGACCAAATCAGAGAGATAATTAGGAGCAAGCCCATGTAATGCTTTGTAGGTTAGCAGTAAAACCTTGAAATCAGCCCTCGCTTTGACAGGAAGCCAGTGTAGAGAGGCTAGCACTGGAGTAATATGATCAAATTTTTTGGTTCTTGTCAGGATTCTAGCAGCCGTATTTAGCACTAACTGAAGTTTATTTAGTGCTTTATCCGGGTAGCCGGAAAGTAGAGCATTGCAGTAGTCTAACCTAGAAGTGACAAAAGCATGGATTCATTTTTCTGCATCATTTTTTGGACAGAAAGTTTCTGATTTTTGCAATGTTACGTAGATGGAAAAAAGCTGTCCTTGAAATGGTCTTGATATGTTCTTCAAAAGAGAGATCAGGGTCCAGAGTAATGCAGAGGTCCTTCACAGTTTTATTTGAGACGACTGTACAACCATTAAGATTAATTGTCAGATTCAACAGAAGATCTCTTTGTTTCTTGGGACCTAGAACAAGCATCTCTGTTTTGTCCGAGTTTAAAAGTAGAAAGTTTGCAGCCATCCACTTCCTTATGTCTGAAACACATGCTTCCAGCAAGGGCAATTTTGGGGCTTCACCATGTTTCATTGAAATGTACAGCTGTGTGTCATAGCAGTGAAAGTTAACATTATGTTTTCGAATAACATCCCCAAGAGGTAAAATATATAGTGAAAACAATAGTGGTCCTAAAACGGAACCTTGAGGAACACCGAAATTTACAGTTGATTTGTCAGAGGACAAACCATTCACAGAGACAAACTGATATCTTTCCGACACATAAGATCTAAACCAGGCCAGAACTTGTCCGTGTAGACCAATTTGGGTTTCCAATCTCTCCAAAAGAATGTGGTGAATGTGGTAACATAGACTGCCCACCCCAACTCACGCACTGACCATACTAAATAATGACAAAACAACGGAAATAAAGGTCAGAACGTGACAGTCGCGTCAGTGGCTGGAGAGAACATCTTGGAACTCCGCAATAAAATGGGCATTGTTGAGTCAGTGGCAGCAGAAAACATCTTGGAACTCCGCAGTAAAATTGGCATTGTTGAGTCAGTGGCAGCAGAAAACATCTTGGAACTCCGCAATAAAATTGGCATTGTTGAGTCAGTGGCAGCAGAAAACATCTTGGAACTCCGCAGTAAAATGGGCATTGTTGAGTCAGTGGCAGCAGAAAACATCTTGGAACTCCGCAATAAAATTGGCATTGTTGAGTCAGTGGCAGGAGAAAACATCATGGAACTCCGCAATAAAATTGGCATTGTTGAGTCAGTGGCAGCAGAAAACATCTTGGAACTCCGCAATAAAATTGGCATTGTTGAGTCAGTGGCAGCAGAAAACATCTTGGAACTCCGCAATAAAATTGGCATTGTTGAGTCAGTGGTAGGAGAAAACATCATGGAACTAAAATGGCTGAATTTACTGAGTAGCTTCCCCGAGTCTGAGAATGAGTTTATTACAGAGAATGAAATCATGTCGGTTAGTGAGCCAAACAAACCTGCTAGGCCAACCGTTGCCCCAAGATCAAAGAGTTTATTCTCGTAGGAGTAATACCACCGGCTGAAATACCTCAGCTGGAGGGTCGGAGTAGTCAAACACAGACTGGTGTGAGTGGGGATGTTGCCAGATAATGGCTAGAGAGTATATGAGTTTGTGTTGTGGAGAGATGGTGGGGATACTGCACAAACTCCCAGTGGATGTTTTTTTTTGGGGGGGGGGGGGTCAACAATTCCCCGACATATTATGGGAGGTCTTGCACATGTTAAAATTTTTTTTAACAAATCCAGGGTATTTTTATTTCACCTTTATTTAACCGGGTAGACCAGATCACCTTTATTTAACCAGGTAGACCAGATCACCTTTATATAACCAGGTAGACCAGATCACCTTTATATAACCAGGTAGACCAGATCACCTTTATTTAACCAGGTAGACCAGATCACCTTTATATAACCAGGTAGACCAGATCACCTTTATATAACCAGGTAGACCAGATCACCTTTATTTAACCAGGTAGACCAGATCACCTAACCAGGTAGACCAGATCACCTTTATTTAACCAGGTAGACCAGATCACCTTTATTTAACCTTTATTTAACCAGATCAGATCACCTTTATTTAACCAGGTAGACCAGATCACCTTTATTTAACCAGGTAGACCAGATCCTTTATATAACCAGGTAGACCAGATCACCTTTATTTAACCAGGTAGACCAGATCACCTTTATTTAACCAGGTAGACCAGATCACCTTGATTTAACCAGGTAGACCAGATCACCTTTATTTAACCAGGTAGACCAGATCACCTTGATTTAACCAGGTAGACCAGATCACCTTTATTTAACCAGGTAGACCAGATCACCTTTATTTAACCAGGTAGACCAGATCACATTTATTTAACCAGATCACATTTATTTAACCAGGTAGACCAGATCACCTTTATTTAACCAGGTAGACCAGATCACCTTTATTAACCAGGTAGACCAGATCACCTTTATTTAACCAGGTAGACCAGATCACCTTTATTTAACCAGGTAGACCAGATCACCTTTATTTAACCAGGTAGACCAGATCACCTTTATTTAACCAGGTAGACCAGATCACCTTTATTTAACCAGGTAGACCAGATCACCTTTATTTAACCAGGTAGACCAGATCACCTTTATTTAACCAGGTAGACCAGATCACCTTTATTTAACCAGGTAGACCAGATCACCTTTATATAACCAGGTAGACCAGATCACCTTTATTTAACCAGGTAGACCAGATCACCTTTATTTAACCAGGTAGACCAGATCACCTTTATTTAACCAGGTAGACCAGATCACCTTTATTTAACCAGGTAGACCAGATCACCTTTATATAACCAGGTAGACCAGATCACCTTTATTTAACCAGGTAGACCAGATCACCTTTATTTAACCAGGTAGACCAGATCACCTAGGCTAGTTAAGAACAAGTTCTCATTTACAATCGCGACCCTGGCCAAGAATAAAGCAAAGCAGTTCGACACAAACAACAACACAGAGTTACACATGGAGTAAAACAAACATACAGTCAATAATACAGTAGAAAAATACGTCTATATACGATGTGAGCAAATGAGGTGAGATAAGGGAGGTAAAGGCAAAAAAAAGGCCATGGTGGCAAAGTAAATACAATATCGCAAGTAAACCACTGGAATGTTAGATTTGCAGTGGAAGAATGTGCAAAGTAGAGATAATGGGGTGCAGAGGAGCAAAATAAATATATGTACTGTGTTCCTCTTACATAGGACTAATAAATCCCCTCCGGCACCATCTTCCTCCAACAACTTCCTGTCTACCATGTGTATCCCGTACATAGGACTAATAAATCCCCTCCGGCGCCATCTTCCTGCAACAACTTCCTGTCTACCATGTGTATCCCGTACATAGAACTAATAAATCCCCTCCGGCACCATCTTCCTCCAACAACTTCCTGTCTACCATGTATCCCGTACATAGGACTAATAAATCCCCTCCGGCACCATCTTCCTGCAACAACTTCCTGTCTACCATGTGTATCCCGTACATAGGACTAATAAATCCCCTCCGGCACCATCTTCCTCCATCAACTTCCTGTCTACCATGTGTATCCCGTACATAGGACTAATAAATCCCCTCCGGCACCATCTTCCTCCAACAACTTCCTGTCTACCATGTGTATCCCGTACATAGGACTAATAAATCCCCTCCGGCACCATCTTCCTGCAACAACTTCCTGTCTACCATGTGTATCCCGTACATAGGACTAATAAATCCCCTCCGGCACCATCTTCCTCCAACAACTTCCTGTCTACCATGTGTATCCCGTACATAGGACTAATAAATCCCCTCCAGCACCATCTTCCTCCAACAACTTCCTGTCTACCATGTGTATCCTGTACATAGGACTAATAAATCCCCTCCAGCACCATCTTCCTCCATCAACTTCCTGTCTACCATGTGTATCCCGTACATAGGACTAATAAATCCCCTCCGGCACCATCTTCCTCCAACAACTTCCTGTCTACCATGTGTATCCCGTACATAGGACTAATAAAGGCACCATCTTCCTCCAACAACTTCCTGTCTACCATGTGTATCCCGTACATAGGACCGGCACCATCTTCCTCCAACAACTTCCTGTCTACCATGTGTATCCCGTACATAGGACTAATAAATCCCCTCCGGCACCATCTTCCTCCAACAACTTCCTGTCTACCATGTGTATCCCGTACATAGGACTAATAAATCCCCTCCGGCACCATCTTCCTCCAACAACTTCCTGTCTACCATGTGTATCCCGTACATAGGACTAATAAATCCTCCGGCACCATCTTCCTCCAACAACTTCCTGTCTACCATGTGTATCCCGTACATAGGACTAATAAATCCCCTCCGGCACCATCTTCTTCCTCCAACAACTTCCTGTCTACCATGTGTATCCCGTACATAGGACTAATAAATCCCCTCCGGCACCATCTTCCTCCAACAACTTCCTGTCTACCATGTGTATACATAGGACTAATAAATCCCCTCCGGCACCATCTTCCTCCAACAACTTCCTGTCTACCATGTGTATCCCGTACATAGGACTAATAAATCCCCTCCAGCACCATCTTCCTGCAACAACTTCCTGTCTACCATGTGTATACATAGGACTAATAAATCCCCTCCAGCACCATCTTCCTCCAACAACTTCCTGTCTCTATCCCGTACATAGGACTAATAAATCCCCTCCGGCACCATCTTCCTCCAACAACTTCCTGTCTACCATGTGTATCCCGTACATAGGACTAATAAATCCCCTCCGGCACCATCTTCCTCCAACAACTTCCTGTCTACCATGTGTATCCCGTACATAGGACTAATAAATCCCCTCCGGCACCATCTTCCTCCAACAACTTCCTGTCTACCATGTGTATCCCGTACATAGGACTAATAAATCCCCTCCGGCACCATCTTCCTCCAACAACTTCCTGTCTACCATGTGTATCCCGTACATAGGACTAATAAATCCCCTCCGGCACCATCTTCCTCCAACAACTTCCTGTCTACCATGTGTATCCCGTACATAGGACTAATAAATCCCCTCCGGCACCATCTTCCTCCAACAACTTCCTGTCTACCATGTGTATCCCGTACATAGGACTAATAAATCCCCTCCGGCACCATCTTCCTCCAACAACTTCCTGTCTACCATGTGTATCCCGTACATAGGACTAATAAATCCTCCGGCACCATCTTCCTCCAACAACTTCCTGTCTACCATGTGTATCCCGTACATAGGACTAATAAATCCCCTCCGGCACCATCTTCCTCCAACAACTTCCTGTCTACCATGTGTATCCCGTACATAGGACTAATAAATCCCCTCCGGCACCATCTTCCTCCAACAACTTCCTGTCTACCATGTGTATCCCGTACATAGGACTAATAAATCCCCTCCGGCACCATCTTCCTCCAACAACTTCCTGTCTACCATGTGTATCCCGTACATAGGACTAATAAATCCCCTCCGGCACCATCTTCCTCCAACAACTTCCTGTCTACCATGTGTATCCCGTACATAGGACTAATAAATCCCCTCCGGCACCATCTTCCTCCAACAACTTCCTGTCTACCATGTGTATCCATAGGACTAATAAATCCCCTCCGGCACCATCTTCCTCCAACAACTTCCTGTCTACCATGTGTATCCCGTACATAGGACTAATAAATCCCCTCCGGCACCATCTTCCTCCAACAACTTCCTGTCTACCATGTGTATCCCGTACATAGGACTAATAAATCCCCTCCGGCACCATCTTCCTCCAACAACTTCCTGTCTACCATGTGTATCCCGTACATAGGACTAATAAATCCCCTCCGGCACCATCTTCCTCCAACAACTTCCTGTCTACCATGTGTATCCCGTACATAGGACTAATAAATCCCCTCCGGCACCATCTTCCTCCAACAACTTCCTGTCTACCATGTGTATCTACCATAGGACTAATAAATCCTCCAGCACCATCTTCCTCCAACAACTTCCTGTCTACCATGTGTATCCCGTACATAGGACTAATAAATCCCCTCCGGCACCATCTTCCTCCAACAACTTCCTGTCTACCATGTGTATCCCCCGCACCATCTTCCTACACTTCCTGTCTACCAGGACTAATAAATCCCCTCCGGCACCATCTTCCTCCAACAACTTCCTGTCTACCATGTGTATCCCGTACATAGGACTAATAAATCCCCTCCGGCACCATCTTCCTCCAACAACTTCCTGTCTACCATGTGTATCCCGTACATAGGACTAATAAATCCCCTCCGGCACCATCTTCCTCCAACAACTTCCTGTCTACCATGTGTATCCCGTACATAGGACTAATAAATCCCCTCCGGCACCATCTTCCTCCAACAACTTCCTGTCTACCATGTGTATCCCGTACATAGGACTAATAAATCCCCTCCGGCACCATCTTCCTCCAACAACTTCCTGTCTCTACCATGACTAATAAATCCCCTGTATCCCTGTCTACCATGTGTAGGACTAATAAATCCCCTCCGGCACCATCTTCCTCCAACAACTTCCTGTCTACCATGTGTATCCCGTACATAGGACTAATAAATCCCCTCCGGCACCATCTTCCTCCAACAACTTCCTGTCTACCATGTGTATCCCGTACATAGGACTAATAAATCCCCTCCGGCACCATCTTCCTCCAACAACTTCCTGTCTACCATGTGTATCCCGTACATAGGACTAATAAATCCCCTCCGGCACCATCTTCCTCCAACAACTTCCTGTCTACCATGTGTATCCCGTACATAGGACTAATAAAGGACTAATAAATAGGACTAATAAATCCTCCAGCACCATCTTCCTCCAACAACTTCCTGTCTACCATGTGTATCCCGTACATAGGACTAATAAATCCCCTCCAGCACCATCTTCCTCCAACAACTTCCTGTCTACCATGTGTATCCCGTACATAGGACTAATAAATCCCCTCCGGCACCATCTTCCTCCAACAACTTCCTGTCTACCATGTGTATCCCGTACATAGGACTAATAAATCCCCTCCGGCACCATCTTCCTCCAACAACTTCCTGTCTACCATGTGTATCCCGTACATAGGACTAATAAATCCCCTCCGGCACCATCTTCCTCCAACAACTTCCTGTCTACCATGTGTATCCCGCACCATCTTCCTACATAGGACTAATAAATCCCCTCCGGCACCATCTTCCTCCAACAACTTCCTGTCTACCATGTGTATCCCGTACATAGGACTAATAAATCCCCTCCGGCACCATCTTCCTCCAACAACTTCCTGTCTACCATGTGTATCCCGTACATAGGACTAATAAATCCCCTCCGGCACCATCTTCCTCCAACAACTTCCTGTCTACCATGTGTATCCCGTACATAGGACTAATAAATCCCCTCCGGCACCATCTTCCTCCAACAACTTCCTGTCTACCATGTGTATCCCGTACATAGGACTAATAAATCCCCTCCGGCACCATCTTCCTCCAACAACTTCCTGTCTACCATGTGTATCCCGTACATAGGACTAATAAATCCCTCCGGCACCATCTTCCTCCAACAACTTCCTGTCTACCATGTGTATCCCGTACATAGGACTAATAAATCCCCTCCGGCACCATCTTCCTCCAACAACTTCCTGTCTACCATGTGTATCCCGTACATAGGACTAATAAATCCCCTCCGGCACCATCTTCCTCCAACAACTTCCTGTCTACCATGTGTATCCCGTACATAGGACTAATAAATCCCCTCCGGCACCATCTTCCTCCAACAACTTCCTGTCTACCATGTGTATCCCGTACATAGGACTAATAAATCCCCTCCGGCACCATCTTCCTCCAACAACTTCCTGTCTACCATGTGTATCCCGTACATAGGACTAATAAATCCCCTCCAGCACCATCTTCCTCCAACAACTTCCTGTCTACCATGTGTATCCCGTACATAGGACTAATAAATCCCCTCCAGCACCATCTTCCTCCAACAACTTCCTGTCTACCATGTGTATTGTACATAGGACTAATAAATCCCCTCCGGCACCATCTTCCTCCAACAACTTCCTGTCTACCATAGGACTAATAAATCCCCTCCGGCACCATCTTCCTCCAACAACTTCCTGTCTACCATGTGTATCCCGTACATAGGACTATTACAACTTGAACCTGAATTGATTGATAGAGAACAGGCAGCACTAAAGGCTCTGGTCGCATCCCCAATGGTTCCCTATTACCTCTATAGTGCCCTATAAAGCATCTGGTCCAAAGTAGTGCTCTATGTAGGGAAGAGGGAGCCATTTGGGACTATGGGAGCCGTTTATGATGAGTGTTTAGTTTAGGACAAACCATTTGCCTCAAGTTGTAATTTTCCCTTTGATATCTAGCTAACGCTGGACATTCTTTGGCTCGGCTACTAGAACATTTTAATTGCTTTGGAGTCGGACCTAAAGTACCAGTCAAAAGGTTTGGACACAGCTTCTCATTCAAGGGTTTTTCTTTACTTTTATTGTAGAATAATAGTGAAGACATCAAAACTATGAAATAACACAAACGGATCATGTTTACTTTGTCTACACACTCATCTCATATGTATATACTGTACTCGATACCATCTACTGTATGCTGCTCTGTACCATCACTCATTCATATATCCTTATGTACATATTCTTTATCCCCTTACACTGTGTATAAGACAGTAGTTTTGGAATTGTTAGTTAGATTACTTGTTGGTTATCACTGCATTGTCGGAACTAGAAGCACAAGCATTTCGCTACACTCGCATTAACATCTGCTAACCATGTGTATGTGACAAATAAAATTAGATTTGATTTGATTTATTAACCAGAAAAGTGTTAAACAAATCAAAATATATTTTATATTTGAGATTCTTCAAAGTAGCCGCCCTTTGTCTTGATGACAGCTTTGCACACTCCTGGCATTCTGTCAACCAGCTTCACCTGGAATGCTTTTCCAACAGTCTTGAAGGAGTTACCATATTGTGCTGAGCACTGCTTTTCCTTCACTCTGCGGTCCGACTCATCCCAAACCATCAAATTGGGTTGAGGTCGGTTAATTGTGGAGACCAGGTCATCTGATGCAGAACTCCATCACTCTCCTTCTTGGTCTGTGCTCTAGTGAGTGAGTGTTATATTGTATTATAACTGGGGTTATGGAGGACATGGGCTGTGCTCTAGTGAGTGAGTGTTATATTGTATTATAACTGGGGTTATGGAGGACATGGGCTGTGCTCTAGTGAGTGAGTGTTATATTGTATTATAACTGGGGTTATTGAGGACATGGGCTGTGCTCTAGTGAGTGAGTGTTATATTGTATTATAACTGGGGTTATTGAGGACATGGGCTGTGCTCTAGTGAGTGAGTGTTATATTGTATTATAACTGGGGTTATTGAGGACATGGGCTGTGCTCTAGTGAGTGAGTGTTATAGTGTATTATAACTGGGGTTATTGAGGACATGGGCTGTGCTCTAGTGACTGGGTGTTATAATATATTATAACTGGGGTTATGGAGGACATGGGCTGTGCTCTAGTGAGTGAGTGTTATATTGTATTATAACTGGGGTTATTGAGGACATGGGCTGTGCTCTAGTGAGTGAGTGTTATATTGTATTATAACTGGGGTTATGGAGGACATGGGCTGTGCTCTAGTGAGTGGGTGTTATAATCCATAGGGTGAGATCTGAAATGGGCTTCCAGTGGACTCCTTGGACTCCTCTCTGTTCCCCTCACACCATGTACTGGAGAAGGGAGAGGGTGGAGAAAGAGAGAGAGAGGAGAAAGAGAGGAGAGAGAGGTAAGGGAGGAGAAAGAGAGAGAGAGAGAGGAGAGAGGAGAGCGAGGTAAGGGAGGAGAAAGAGAGGAGAGAGGAGAAAGAGAGGAGAGAGAGGTAAGGGAGGAGAAAGAGAGATAGGAGAGAGAGGAGAGAGAGGTAAGGGAGGAGAAAGAGAGATAGGAGAGAGAGGAGAGAGAGGTAAGGGAGGAGAAAGAGAGGAGAGAGGAGAAAGAGAGGAGAGAGAGGTAAGGGAGGGGAAAGAGAGATAGGAGAGAGAGGAGAGAGAGGTAAGGGAGGAGAAAGAGAGGAGAGAGGTAAGGGAGGAGAAAGAGAGAGAGAGGAGAAAGAGAGGAGAGAGAGGTAAGGGAGGAGAAAGAGAGGAGAGAGGTAAGGGAGGAGAAAGAGAGAGAGAGAGGAGAGAGGAGAGAGAGGTAAGGGAGGAGAAAGAGAGGAGAGAGGAGAAAGAGAGGAGAGAGGTAAGGGAGGAGAAAGAGAGATAGGAGAGAGAGGAGAGAGAGGTAAGGGAGGAGAAAGAGAGGAGAGAGGAGAAAGAGAGGATATAGAGGTAAGGGAAGAGAAAGAGAGATAGGAGAGAGAGGTAAGGGAGGAGAAAGAGAGGAGAGAGGTAAGGGAGGAGAAAGAGAGGAGAGAGGTAAGGGTGGAGAAAGAGAGGAGAGAGGTAAGGGAGGAGAAAGAGAGAGAGAGAGGAGAAAGAGAGGAGAGAGAGGTAAGGGAGGAGAAAGAGAGGAGAGAGGTAAGGGAGGAGAAAGAGAGAGAGAGGAGAAAGAGAGGAGAGAGAGGTAAGGGAGGAGAAAGAGAGGAGAGAGGTAAGGGAGAAGAAAGAGAGAGAGAGGAGAAAGAGAGGAGAGAGAGGTAAGGGAGGAGAAAGAGAGAGAGAGGAGAAAGAGAGGAGAGAGAGGTAAGGGAGGAGAAAGAGAGGAGAGAGAGGTAAGGGAGGAGAAAGAGAGAGAGGAGAAAGAGAGGAGAGAGAGGTAAGGGAGGAGAAAGAGAGGAGAGAGAGGTAAGGGAGGAGAAAGAGAGAGAGAGGAGAAAGAGAGGAGAGAGAGAGAGGTAAAAGAGAGGAGAGAGGTAAGGGAGGAGAAAGAGAGCGAGAGGAGAGGTAGGAGAAAGAGAGTGCGAGAGAGAGAGAGAGAGAGAGAGAGAGAGAGAGAGAGAGAGAGCATTTGAGGTTTATCCAGGGTAATGCTATCCAGGGTAATGCTATCCAGGGTAATGCTATCCACCATGCATCCTCATCCTGACTTGACTTGATCCTCTTCTTTCCATGCAGGTTGTTATTTTTGGTCCGAGGACTTTGGCGTTGAGCCCCGTGGTGAACGCAACAGCCGTGTCCAAAACCGGAGGTGTTTTCACATGTACGGTACATTCCCTCTCCCTTGTTCTGGCAACAGGGGCTGGAGGTGAGCCGGGGGAACATGGGGAGTGAAGTCAACGCGCTCTCTGCACTCCGACAATAGAGGAAGCTCGTGTCCCAAAAATGACACCCTATTCCCTATTTAGTGCGCTAATTTTGACCATAGCCCAGAGTCCTATGGCCCTCCCCCCGGTCTAAAGTAGTGCACTATATAGGGAATATGGTGCCATAGGGCTCTGGTCTAAAGTGGTGCACTATATAGGGAATATGGTGCCGTAGGGCCCCGGTCTAAAGTAGTGCACTATATAGGGAATAGGGTGCCATAGGGCTCTGGTCTAAAGTGGTGCACTATATAGGGAATATGGTGCCATAGGGCTCTGGTCTAAAGTGGTGCACTATATAGGGAATATGGTGCCATAGGGCTCTGGTCTATAGTGGTTCACTATATTAGGGAATAGGGCTCTGGTCTAAAGTAGTGCACTATATAGGGAATATGGTGCCATAGGGCTCTGGTCTAAAGTAGTGCACTATATAGGGAATATGGTGCCATAGGGCTCTGGTCTAAAGTAGTGCACTATATAGGGAATAGGGTGCCATAGGGCTCTGGTCTAAAGTGGTGCACTATATAGGGAATATGGTGCCATAGGGCTCTGGTCTAAAGTGGTGCACTATATAGGGAATAGGGTGCCATAGGGCTCTGGTCTAAAGTAGTGGACTATATAGGGAATAGGGCTCTGGTCTAAAGTAGTGCACTATATAGGGAATAGGGTTCCATAGGGCTCTGGTCTAAAGTAGTGCACTATATAGGGAATAGGGTTCCATAGGGCTCTGGTCTAAAGTAGTGCACTATGTAGGGAATAGGGTTCCATAGGGCTCTGGTCTAAAGTAGTGCACTATATAGGCAATAGGGTTCCATAGGGCTCTGGTCTAAAGTAGTGCACTATATAGGGAACAGGGTGCCATAGGGCTCTGGTCTAAAGTAGTGCACTATATAGGGAACAGGGTGCCATAGGGCTCTGGTCTAAAGTAGTGCACTATATAGGGAATATGGTGCCGTTTGGGACACACCCGAGGTCTTTGATCACTGCAGATTAACAGGAAGATAACCCACAGATATACAGTTTTGGGGAATCGCCCAGAAAAGCAAAACAAAAGCAAAACAAATCTCAAAAATAGAACTTATCTGTTGAATCGCTTGGCTCTATGGCTGGACCATGTTGTAGTGTACTGTACCACGGTCGCTTGGCTCTATGGCTGGACCATGTTGTAGTGTACTGTACCACGGTCGCTTGGCTCTATGGCTAGACCATGTTGTAGTGTACTGTACCACGGTCGCTTGGCTCTATGGCTGGACCATGTTGTAGTGTACTGTACCACGGTCGCTTGGCTCTATGGCTGGACCATGTTGTAGTGTACTGTACCACGGTCGCTTGGCTCTATGGCTGGACCATGTTGTAGTGTACTGTACCACGGTCGCTTGGCTCTATGGCTGGACCATGTTGTAGTGTACTGTACCACGGTCGCTTGGCTCTATGGCTGGACCATGTTGTAGTGTACTGTACCACGGTCGCTTGGCTCTATGGCGGGACCATGTTGTAGTGTACTGTACCACGGTCGCTTGGCTCTATGGCTGGACCATGTTGTAGTGTACTGTACTACGGTCGCTTGGCTCTATGGCTGGACCATGTTGTAGTGTACTGTACCACGGTCGCTTGGCTCTATGGCTGGACCATGTTGTAGTGTACTGTACCACGGTCGCATGGCTCTATGGCTGGACCATGTTGTAGTGTACTGTACCACGGTTGCTTGGCTCTATGGCTGGACCATGTTGTAGTGTACTGTACCACGGTCGCTTGGCTCTATGGCTGGACCATGTTGTAGTGTACTGTACCACGGTCGCTTGGCTCTATGGCTGGACCATGTTGTAGTGTACTGTACCACGGTCGCTTGGCTCTATGGCTGGACCATGTTGTAGTGTACTGTACCACGGTCGCTTGGCTCTATGGCTGGACCATGTTGTAGTGTACTGTACCACGGTCGCTTGGCTCTAAGGCTGGCTAGCTGGACCATGTTGTAGTGTACTGTACCACGGTCGCTTGGCTCTATGGCTGGACCATGTTGTAGTGTACTGTACCACGGTCGCTTGGCTCTAAGGCTGGACCATGTTGTAGTGTACTGTACCACGGTCGCTTGGCTCTAAGGCTGGACCATGTTGTAGTGTACTGTACCACGGTCGCTTGGCTCTATGGCTGGACCATGTTGTAGTGTACTGTACCACGGTCGCTTGGCTCTATGGCTGGACCATGTTGTAGTGTACTGTACCACGGTCGCTTGGCTCTATGGCTGGACCATGTTGTAGTGTACTGTACCACGGTCGCTTGGCTCTATGGCTGGACCATGTTGTAGTGTACTGTACCACGGTCGCTTGGCTCTATGGCTGGACCATGTTGTAGTGTACTGTACCACAGTCGCTTGGCTCTATGGCTGTACCATGTTGTAGTGTACTGTACCACGGTCGCTTGGCTCTATGGCTGGACCATGTTGTAGTGTACTGTACCACGGTCGCTTGGCTCTATGGCTGGACCATGTTGTAGTGTACTGTACCACATTCGCTTGGCTCTATGGCTGGACCATGTTGTAGTGTACTGTACATCGGTCGCTTGGCTCTATGGCTGGACCATGTTGTAGTGTACTGTACCACGGTTGCTTGGCTCTAAGGCTGGCTAGCTGGACCATGTTGTAGTGTACTGTACCACGGTCGCTTGGCTCTATGGCTGGACCATGTTGTAGTGTACTGTACCACGGTCGCTTGGCTCTATGGCTGGACCATGTTGTAGTGTACTGTACCACGGTTGCTTGGCTCTAAGGCTGGCTAGCTGGACCATGTTGTAGTGTACTGTACCACGGTCGCTTGGCTCTATGGCTGGCTAGCTGGACCATGTTGTAGTGTACTGTACCACGGTTGCTTGGCTCTATGGCTGGACCATGTTGTAGTGTACTGTACCACGGTCGCTTGGCTCTATGGCTGGACCATGTTGTAGTGTACTGTACCACGGTTGCTTGGCTCTAAGGCTGGCTAGCTGGACCATGTTGTAGTGTACTGTACCACGGTCGCTTGGCTCTATGGCTGGCTAGCTGGACCATGTTGTAGTGTACTGTACCACGGTTGCTTGGCTCTATGGCTGGACCATGTTGTAGTGTACTGTACCACGGTCGCTTGGCTCTATGGCTGGACCATGTTGTAGTGTACTGTACCACGGTCGCTTGGCTCTATGGCTGGACCATGTTGTAGTGTACTGTACCACGGTTGCTTGGCTCTAAGGCTGGCTAGCTGGACCATGTTGTAGTGTACTGTACCACGGTTGCTTGGCTCTATGGCTGGACCATGTTGTAATGTACTGTACCACGGTTGCTTGGCTCTATGGCTGGACCATGTTGTAGTGTACTGTACCACGGTTGCTTGGCTCTATGGCTGGCTAGCTGGACCATGTTGTAGTGTACTGTACCACGGTTGCTTGGCTCTATGGCTGGCTAGCTGGACCATGTTGTAGTGTACTGTACCATGGTTGCTTGGCTCTAAGGCTGGCTAGCTGGACCATGTTGTAGTGTACTGTACCACGGTTGCTTGGCTCTATGGCTGGACCATGTTGTAGTGTACTGTACCACGGTTGCTTGGCTCTAAGGCTGGCTAGCTGGACCATGTTGTGGTGTACTGTACCACGGTTGCTTGGCTCTATGATTGGCTAGCTGGACCATGTTGTAGTGTACTGTACCACGGTTGCTTGGCTCTAAGGCTGGCTAGCTGGACCATGTTGTAGTGTACTGTACCACGGTTGCTTGGCTCTAAGGCTGGCTAGCTGGACCATGTTGTAGTGTACTGTACCACGGTTGCTTGGCTCTATGGCTGGCTAGCTGGACCATGTTGTAGTGTACTGTACCACGGTTGCTTGGCTCTAAGGCTGGCTAGCTGGACCATGTTGTAGTGTACTGTACCACGGTTGCTTGGCTCTATGGCTGGCTAGCTGGACCATGTTGTAGTGTACTGTACCACGGTTGCTTGGCTCTAAGGCTGGCTAGCTGGACCATGTTGTAGTGTACTGTACCACGGTTGCTTGGCTCTAAGGCTGGCTAGCTGGCTGACTGACTGATTTAAAACCTCTTAAAAGGATCGGACCCTGTTTTTCAATTTTCGCCAAAAATGACATACCCAAATCTAACTGGCTGTAGCTCAGGACCTGAAGCAAAGATATGCATATTCTTGGTACCATTTGAAAGGAAACACCTAGAAGTTTGTGGAAATGTGAAATGCGTGTAGGAGAATATAACACAATAGATCTGGTAAAAGATAATAAAAATCATTTTAAAAAACAAGAGTTTTTGGTTGGTTAACTAGCTGACAGCCTAGCTGGCTTGCTGATTGGCTAATTGACTGTCTGGGGCTTTCGTCAGATGACACCCCTAGCCTGTTATTTAAGGTAAAACATTTTTACTCATAACGCTATAGGCCTTCAGGAGACAATCTCCAACTGTCAAACCATCCATCACAATGTACTGCTAATAACTAATATGACCTTTTCATACTCGTATACGTAGGTGAAATCTGGAAGTGCCCTTTGGACAAGCGTAGAGCAAATGAACCCTCGGGATATCTCAATGAAGCCCAGTTGATCCCATGCTGTCCTGCTCTGCGCTGTGTAAAGCCTGTTGGATCCTGAGTTACTAACAGACGTGTGGATGACAGTGGATGTGTTTGGACTAGTTTGGACATTTTCCAGTCCCGATGCCATATGGAAGAATGTTCTAGTCTAGGGTGTAGGTAATATGAATAAGACAACCTGTTGGTTTAGTGATTGATGCGTTTAAAAAAGTTAAGAAATTTCCCGAAATTTCCCGAAATTTCCCTGTACTGCAGCGCCAGCTGTGCCACCAGAGACTCTGGGTTCGCGCCCAGGCTCTGTCGTAACCGGCTGCGACCGGGTGGTCTGTGGGGCGATGCACAATTGGCCTAGTGTCGTCCGGGTTAGGGAGGGTTTGGCCGGTAGGGATATCCTTGTCTCATCGCGCACCAGCGACTCCTGTGGCGGGCCGGGCGCAGTGCGCGCTAACCAAGGTCGCCAGGTGCACGGTGTTTCCTCCGGCGCATTGGTGCGGCTGGCTTCCGGGTTGGATGGGCACTGTGTTAAAGAAGCAGTGCGGCTTGGTTGGGTTGTGTATCGGAGGACGCATGACTTTCAACCTTCGTCTCTCCCGAGCCCGTACGGGAGTTGTAGCGATGAGACAAGATAGTAGCTACTAAAACAATTGGACACCATGAAATTGGGGAGAAAAAGGGGTAAAATTCAAAGAACAAACAAAGAAAGAAGAAGAAGAAGTAGTCATCTTGTGGCATTTATGTCTAGTTAGGTAAAGTAATGTACAGGAAGTGGATAATACATCCCTGTGGCAATAAAACTCAGTTGACAAGCCATCTGTCAAAGCTTAGCGCTAATTCAAATCGTCTTTATCACGGCACTTGGTTCCTTTATATGGCGACAGCGCTAATCGTTGGGTATGACATTTAGTTTCGATGTTAATAAGCCCGACTCTACTGTATTATGGTGGATTTGGTGCAAAGCTTAGTGTGTCTGCTAGTATTAATCAAGGAATAAACATGTCCCCGGTTCTTCTAAGAACTATACTGATGTAGGTTATCGTGGGGCAGCGGGGACACCAAGGTCGTCCATCAAAACACATGGCTCAGTACAAAGCTGAATTGATGTACTTGCTTGAATGAAGGAAGAAACATCCTCACTGGTCTGGGTTGGAGTATTAGATTGAATGAAGCAACACATCCTTACTGATCTGGGTTGGAGTATTAGATTGAATGAAGCAACACATCCTCACTGATCTGGGTTGGAGTATTAGATTGAATGAAGCAACACATCCTCACTGATCTGGGTTGGAGTATTAGATTGAATGAAGCAACACATCCTCACTGATCTGGGTTGGAGTATTAGATTGAATGAAGCAACACATCCTCACTGATCTGGGTTGGAGTATTAGATTGAATGAAGCAACACATCCTTACTGATCTGGGTTGGAGTAGGACAGGGGAGGGAAACTCCTTATCCTGGAGGAAGGGCAGTAGATTAATGTTTTGTTTCAATCCTACAGTCTCAGTTTAATGTTTTGTTCCAGTTCTACAGTCTCAGTTGGTTTTGTTTCAGTCCTACAGTCTCAGTTGGTTTTGTTCCAGTCCTATAGTCTCAGTTGGTTTTGTTCCAGTCCTATAGTCTCAGTTGGTTTTGTTTCAGTCCTATAGTCCCAGTTGGTTTTGTTCCAGTCCTACAGTCTCAGTTGGTTTTGTTCCAGTCCTATAGTCTCAGTTGGTTTTGTTTCAGTCCTACAGTCTCAGTTGGTTTTGTTCCAGTCCTATAGTCCCAGTTGGTTTTGTTTCAGTCCTATAGTCCCAGTTGGTTTTGTTTCAGTCCTATAGTCTCAGTTGGTTTTGTTTCAGTCCTATAGTCCCAGTTGGTTTTGTTCCAGTCCTATAGTCCCAGTTGGTTTTGTTTCAGTCCTATAGTCTCAGTTGGTTTTGTTTCAGTCCTATAGTCCCAGTTGGTTTTGTTCCAGTCCTACAGTCTCAGTTGGTTTTGTTTCAATCCTACAGTCTCAGTTGGTTTTGTTTCAGTCCTATAGTCTCAGTTGGTTTTGTTTCAGTCCTATAGTCCCAGTTGGTTTTGTTCCAGTCCTACAGTCTCAGTTGGTTTTGTTTCAATCCTACAGTCTCAGTTGGTTTTGTTTCAGTCCTATAGTCCCAGTTGGTTTTGTTCCAGTCCTACAGTCTCAGTTGGTTTTGTTCCAGTCCTATAGTCCCAGTTGGTTTTGTTTCAGTCCTATAGTCCCAGTTGGTTTTGTTTCAGTCCTATAGTCTCAGTTGGTTTTGTTTCAGTCCTATAGTCCCAGTTGGTTTTGTTCCAGTCCTACAGTCTCAGTTGGTTTTGTTTCAATCCTACAGTCTCAGTTGGTTTTGTTTCAGTCCTACAGTCTCAGTTGGTTTTGTTCCAGTCCTATAGTCTCAGTTGGTTTTGTTCCAGTCCTACAGTCTCAGTTGGTTTTGTTCCAGTCCTATAGTCCCAGTTGGTTTTGTTCCAGTCCTATAGTCCCAGTTGGTTTTGTTTCAGTCCTATAGTCCCAGTTGGTTTTGTTTCAGTCCTATAGTCTCAGTTGGTTTTGTTTCAGTCCTATAGTCTCAGTTGGTTTTGTTCCAGTCCTACAGTCTCATTTGGTTTTGTTTCAGTCCTACAGTCTCAGTTTAATGTTATGTTCCAGTCCTACAGTCTCAGTTGGTTTTGTTTCAGTCCTATAGTCTCAGTTGGTTTTGTTCCAGTCCTACAGTCTCAGTTTAATGATTGTTCCAGTCCTACAGTCTCAGTTTAATGTTTTGTTCCAGTCCTACAGTCTCAGTTTAATGTTATGTTGCAGTTCTACAGTCTCAGTTGGTTTTGTTCCAGTCCTACAGCCTCAGTTGGTTTTGTTTCAGTCCTATAGTCCCAGTTGGTTTTGTTCCAGTCCTACAGTCTCAGTTGGTTTTGTTTCAGTCCTATAGTCTCAGTTGGTTTTGTTCCAGTCCTACAGTCTCAGTTTAATGATTGTTCCAGTCCTACAGTCTCAGTTTAATGTTTTGTTCCAGTCCTACAGTCTCAGTTTAATGTTATGTTGCAGTTCTACAGTCTCAGTTGGTTTTGTTCCAGTCCTACAGTCTCAGTTGGTTTTGTTCCAGTCCTACAGCCTCAGTTGGTTTTGTTTCAGTCCTATAGTCCCAGTTGGTTTTGTTTCAGTCCTATAGTCCCAGTTGGTTTTGTTTCAGTCCTATAGTCTCAGTTGGCTTTGTTCCAGTCCTATAGTCCCAGTTGGTTTTGTTCCAGTCCTACAGTCCCAGTTGGTTTTGTTCCAGTCCTACAGCCTCAGTTGGTTTTGTTCCAGTCCTATAGTCCCAGTTGGTTTTGTTTCAGTCCTATAGTCCCAGTTGGTTTTGTTTCAGTCCTATAGTCTCAGTTGGTTTTGTTTCAGTCCTATAGTCTCAGTTGGTTTTGTTCCAGTCCTACAGTCTCATTTGGTTTTGTTTCAGTCCTACAGTCTCAGTTTAATGTTATGTTCCAGTCCTACAGTCTCAGTTGGTTTTGTTTCAGTCCTATAGTCTCAGTTGGTTTTGTTCCAGTCCTACAGTCCCAGTTGGTTTTGTTCCAGTCCTACAGTCTCAGTTGGTTTTGTTTCAGTCCTATAGTCTCAGTTGGTTTTGTTCCAGTCCTACAGTCTCAGTTTAATGATTGTTCCAGTCCTACAGTCTCAGTTTAATGTTTTGTTCCAGTCCTACAGTCTCAGTTTAATGTTATGTTGCAGTTCTACAGTCTCAGTTGGTTTTGTTCCAGTCCTACAGTCTCAGTTGGTTTTGTTTCAGTCCTATAGTCTCATTTGGTTTTGTTTCAGTCCTATAGTCCCAGTTGGTTTTGTTTCAGTCCTACAGTCTCAGTTTAATGTTATGTTCCAGTTCTACAGTCTCAGTTGGTTTTGTTCCAGTCCTACAGTCTCATTTGGTTTTGTTTCAGTCCTACAGTCTCAGTTTAATGTTATGTTCCAGTCCTACAGTCCCAGTTGGTTTTGTTCCAGTCCTATAGTCCCAGTTGGTTTTGTTCCAGTCCTATAGTCCCAGTTGGTTTTGTTTCAGTCCTATAGTCCCAGTTGGTTTTGTTCCAGTCCTACAGTCTCATTTGGTTTTGTTTCAGTCCTACAGTCTCAGTTTAATGTTATGTTCCAGTCCTACAGTCTCAGTTGGTTTTGTTTCAGTCCTACAGTCTCAGTTGGTTTTGTTTCAGTCCTATAGTCTCAGTTGGTTTTGTTCCAGTCCTACAGTCTCAGTTTAATGATTGTTCCAGTCCTACAGTCTCAGTTTAATGTTTTGTTCCAGTCCTACAGTCTCAGTTTAATGTTATGTTGCAGTTCTACAGTCTCAGTTGGTTTTGTTCCAGTCCTACAGCCTCAGTTGGTTTTGTTTCAGTCCTATAGTCTCAGTTGGTTTTGTTCCAGTCCTACAGTCTCAGTTTAATGATTGTTCCAGTCCTACAGTCTCAGTTTAATGTTTTGTTCCAGTCCTACAGTCTCAGTTTAATGTTATGTTCCAGTCCTATAGTCTCAGTTTAATGTTTTGTTCCAGTCCTACAGTCTCAGTTTAATGATTGTTCCAGTCCTACAGTCTCAGTTTAATGTTTTGTTCCAGTCCTACAGTCTCAGTTTAATGTTATGTTGCAGTCCTATAGTCTCAGTTTAATGTTTTGTTCCAGTCCTACAGTCTCAGTTTAATGTTATGTTGCAGTCCTATAGTCTCAGTTTAATGTTTTGTTCCAGTCCTACAGTCTCAGTTTAATGTTATGTTGCAGTTCTACAGCCTCAGTTGGTTTTGTTTCAGTCCTACAGCCTCAGTTGGTTTTGTTTCAGTCCTATAGTCTCAGTTGGTTTTGTTTCAGTCCTACAGTCCCAGTTGGTTTTGTTTCAGTCCTACAGTCTCAGTTGGTTTTGTTTCAGTCCTATAGTCTCAGTTGGTTTTGTTTCAGTCCTATAGTCCCAGTTGGTTTTGTTTCAGTCCTACAGTCTCAGTTGGTTTTGTTTCAGTCCTATAGTCTCAGTTGGTTTTGTTTCAGTCCTACAGTCCCAGTTGGTTTTGTTCCAGTCCTACAGTCCCAGTTGGTTTTGTTCCAGTCCTACAGTCTCAGTTGGTTTTGTTTCAGTCCTATAGTCTCAGTTGGTTTTGTTCCAGTCCTACAGTCTCAGTTTAATGATTGTTCCAGTCCTACAGTCTCAGTTTAATGTTTTGTTCCAGTCCTACAGTCTCAGTTTAATGTTATGTTGCAGTTCTACAGTCTCAGTTGGTTTTGTTTCAGCCCTACAGTCTCAGTTGAAGCCTCTGAACATTGCATCCAAGGTCATCCAGCAAAACACTCCTTCAGAGTCAAATCCAGGAAGCCTCTTCAGAGTCAAAGCCAGGAAGCCTCTTCAGAGTCAAAGCCAGGAAGCCTCTTCAGAGTCAAAGCCAGGAAGCCTCTTCAGAGTCAAAGCCAGGAAGCCTCTTCAGAGTCAAAGCCAGGAAGCCTCTTCAGAGTCAAAGCCAGGAAGCCTCTCCAGAATCAAAGCCAGGAAACCTCTTCAGCGTCAAAGCCAGGAAGCCTCTCCAGAGTCAAAGCCAGGAAGCCTCTTCAGAGTCAAAGCCAGGAAGCCTCTTCAGAGTCAAAGCCAGGAAGCCTCTTCAGAGTCAAAGCCAGGAAGCCTCTTCAGCGTCAAAGCCAGGAAGCCCCTTCAGAGTCAAAGCCAGGAAGCCTCTTCAGTTGGATTTCATTAGGAGGTCACAGCTTAGACCTTCTATAACCTTTTTTTTCAGAGTTATAATGAAAATCCCCATGCTGTTAAATTGGCCAATGCCTGGCTACATACCAGCTGCAGTGTGGTCCGGGCTCAGTCATGCTAATAATGCCAATTAGTGTGTTAATCATGGATTTATTTAAGTGCAGACGACATTCTTTGACCCGGGATCATACGTCAGACCACAAAGCTTTGTTCTGCCAATGAAAGTGGGGAAAACCCGCCTCACAAAGCCTGCTGCGTCACTAATGGCACCCTATTCCCTACGTATGAAACTATGGGCCCTGGTCAAAAGTAGTGCACTATATACAGTGCCTTTAGAAAGTAGTCAAAGACCTACACTTTTTCCCTATTTTGTTGTGTTGCAGGCTGAATATGAAATGGATTTAAATTGTTTTTTAAATAAAATGTCACTGGCCTACACACAATACCCCATAATGTCAAAATGGAATTATATTTTTATAAATGTTTACAAATGAATTAAAAATTAAAATCTGAAATGACTTGAGTCGACAAGTGTTCAACTCTTTTGTTTAATGGCAAAACCTAAACGTGTTCAACATGTTGTTGAATGACGACCTCGTCTCTGTACCCTCACACAGACAATTATCTGTAAGGTGCCTCAACCGAACAGTGAATTTCACAACACAGATTCAACCACAAAGACCAAGGAGGGTTTTCCAACGCCTCACAAAGAAGGACACCTATTGGTAGATGGGTAAACATAAAAAAGCATGCTGAAGTTATTAATTCCACTTTGGATGGTCTATCAATACACCCAGTCACTACAAGGATACAGGCGTCCTTCCTAACTCAGTTGCCGGGGAGGAAGGAAACCGCTCAGGGAGTTTAATGGCTTTGATAGGAGAGAACTGAGGATGGACAACAACACTGTAGTTATTCCACCATTCTAACCGACCTGACAGAGTGAAAAGAAGGAAGTCCGTACAGAATAAGAATATTACAAAACGTGCATCCTGTTTGCAATTAGCCACTAAAGTAAAACTGCAAATAGAATTGGCAAAGAAATTAACTTTACGTCCTGAATTCAAGGCCTTATGTTTTCCAACACAATACATCACTGTGTACCACACTCCATATTATCAGGAATGGTGGTGGCTACATCATGTTATGGGTATGCTTGTCATCTCCAAGGATGATAAGGGGTTCTTCAAGGTCTCATTCTGGGAGATAACAGTAACAACTGTGGGGAGACAAATCTCTCCTCCACGACCTCCCATTGGATACGTCACAGTGTGTGTGTGTGTGTGTGTGTGTGTGTGTGTGTGTGTGTGTGTGTGTGTGTGTGTGTGTGTGTGTGTGTGTGTGTGTGTGTGTGTGTGTGTGTGTGTGTGTGTGTGTGTGTGTGTGTGTGTGTGTGTTAGTGTGTGTGTGGCTGTGTGTATTAGTGATGCACGGGTTGACTCATAACCCGCAGTCCCCACGGTTATATACGTGGAGCAGATATATAAAACAATGCAATACAAATTCCTAAATGTATAAATCTTGTTCAGTTCATGTCTGTAGGCAACATGAAGTTTTTTCTTTCATTATTTTAGTCTAACTGTATCTAGTGTGTAGTCTCAGCTATAGAGTCTAACTGTATCTAGTGTGTAGTCTCAGCTATAGAGTCTAACTGTATCTAGTGTGTAGTCTCAGCTATAGAGTCTAACTGTATCTAGTGTGTAGTCTCAGCTATAGAGTCTAACTGTATCTAGTGTGTAGTCTCAGCTATAGAGTCTAACTGTATCTAGTGTGTAGTCTCAGCTATAGAGTCTAACTGTATCTAGTGTGTAGTCTCAGCTATAGAGTCTAACTGTATCTAGTGTGTAGTCTCAGCTATAGAGTCTAACTGTATCTAGTGTGTAGTCTCAGCTATAGAGTCTAATATCTAGTGTGTAGTCTCAGCTATAAGTTAACTGTATCTAGTGTGTAGTCTCAGCTATAGAGTCTAACTGTATCTGTGTTGTCTCAGCTATAGAGTCTAACTGTATCTAGTGTTAGTCTCAGCTATAGAGTCTAACTGTATCTAGTGTTAGTCTCAGCTATAGAGTCTAACTGTATCTAGTGTTAGTCTCAGCTTAGAGTCTAACTGTATCTAGTGTTAGTGTGTAGTCTCAGCTATAGAGTCTAACTGTATCTAGTGTGTAGTCTCAGCTATAGAGTCTAACTGTATCTAGTGTGTAGTCTCAGCTATAGAGTCTAACTGTATCTAGTGTGTAGTCTCAGCTATAGAGTCTAACTGTATCTAGTGTGTAGTCTCAGCTATAGTCTAACTGTATCTAGTGTGTAGTCTCAACTATAGAGTCTAACTGTATCTAGTGTGTAGTCTCAGCTATAGTCTAACTGTATCTAGTGTGTAGTCTCAACTATAGAGTCTAACTGTATCTAGTGTGTAGTCTCAGCTATAGTCTAACTGTATCTAGTGTTAGTGTGTAGTCTCAACTATAGAGTCTAACTGTATCTAGTGTGTAGTCTCAGCAATATAACCGTGGGGACTGCGGGTTAAATCACTAACATGTTCACACACACACACACACAAATTAACACACACACACACGTGTTGTAAATTAAACATGTTCTGTGTTGTAACATTACGCACACATGTTCTGTGACCTATCCAATGGGAGGTCATGGAGGAGAGATTTGTCTCCCCACAGTTGTTACTGTTATCTCCCAGAATGAGACCTTGAAGAACCCCTTATCATAAAAGAAACTCCCTAGTCCTTGGAGATGACAAGCATACCCATAACATGATGTAGCCACCACCATTCCTGAAAATATGGAGGTTGGTGGTTCACAGTGAGTGGTACTTATTTTTACCCATCTACCAATAGGTGCCCTTCTTTGTAAGGCATTGGAAAACCTCCTTGGTCTTTGTGGTTGAATCTATGTTTGAAAATCACTGTTTGATTGAGGGACCTTATAGATAATTGTCTGTGTGAGGTACAGAGATAAGTCATTCAAACTATTATTGCACACAGAGTGAGTCCATGCAACTTATTATGTGACTTGTTTAAAGCACATTTTTTATCCTAGAACTTGTGGCAGGTCGTCATTGAAAGGAAGAATTTGTTCTTAATTAATTAACTGACTTGCCTCGTTAAATAAAGGTAAAATAAAAGTTACTTCAGTAAATTAAAATGTTCTGTGTTGTAAATTAAAACGTTCTGTGTTGTAAATTAATATGTTCTGTGTTGTAAATTAATATGTTCTGTGTTGTAAATTAATATGTTCTGTGTTGTAAATTAATATGTTCTGTGTTGTAAATTAAAATGTTCTGTGTTGTAAATTAAAACGTTCTGTGTTGTAAATTAATATGTTCTGTGTTGTAAATTAATATGTTCTGTGTTGTAAATTAAAATGTTCTGTGTTGTAAATTAATATGTTCTGTGTTGTAAATTAAAATGTTCTGTGTTGTAAATTAAAATGTTCTGTGTTGTAAATTAATATGTTCTGTGTTGTAAAATAATATGTTCTGTGTTGTAAAATAATATGTTCTGTGTTGTAAATTAAAATGTTCTGTGTTGTAAATTAATATGTTCTGTGTTGTAAATTAATATGTTCCGTGTTGTAAATTAAAATGTTCTGTGTTGTAAATTAATATGTTCTGTGTTGTAAATTAAAATGTTCTGTGTTGTAAAATAAAATGTTCTGTGTTGCCTCTCAGAATAGCATTGACGTTTTCACAGACACGGTGACTGAGTTCATCAGGAAGTGTAAAGCGGTTGTTGTTCCTGCTGTGACTTTTAAAAACCCTGATTCTGGGCGGAGGCTGGCTAGGGGTGACTGTTCTAACAGTCTGACGGCCTGGATTCTGTTTCTCAGTCTCTGGTTTGCTTGGATGCACCTGTACTGTCTCCTCCATCTAGATGGTTAGCAGGGTGAACAGGATGTGGCAGGGGTCCTTGATGATCTTCTTGGTCTTTCTTTGACACTGGGTGCTGTAGAGGTGGCAGGGTAGACTAGTGGTTAGAGTGGAGGGGTGGCAGGGGAGACTAGTGGTTAGAGTGGAGGGACGGCAGGGTAGACTAGTGGTTAGAGTGGAGGGGTGGAGGGACGGCAGGGTAGACTAGTAGTTAGAGTGGAGGGACGGCAGGGTAGACTAGTTGTTAGAGTGGAGGGGCGGCAGGGTAGACTAGTGGTTAGAGTGGAGGGGTGGAGGGACGGCAGGGTAGACTAGTGCTTAGAGTGGAGGGGTGGAGGGACGGCAGGGTAGACTAGTGGTTAGAGTGGAGGGGTGGAGGGGCGGCAGGGTAGACTAGTGGTTAGAGTGGAGGGGTGGCAGGGTAGACTAGTGGTTAGAGTGGAGGGGCGGCAGGGTAGACTAGTGGTTAGAGTGGAGGGTGGCAGGGTAGACTAGTGGTTAGAGTGGAGGGGTGGCAGGGTAGCCTAGTGGTTAGAGTGGAGGGGCGGCAGGGTAGACTAGTGGTTAGAGTGGAGGGGCGGCAGCGTAGCCTAGTGGTTAGAGTGGAGGGGCGGCAGGGTAGACTAGTGGTTAGAGTGGAGGGGCGGCAGGGTAGACTAGTGGTTAGAGTGGAGGGGCGGCAGGGTAGACTAGTGGTTAGAGTGGAGGGGCGGCAGGGTAGACTAGTGGTTAGAGTGGAGGGGCGGCAGGGTAGCCTAGTGGTTAGAGTGGAGGGGCGGCAGGGTAGCCTAGTGGTTAGAGTGGAGGGGCGGCAGGGTAGCCTAGTGGTTAGAGTGGAGGGGCGGCAGGGTAGCCTAGTGGTTAGAGTGGAGGGGTGGCAGGGTAGCCTAGTGGTTAGAGTGGAGGGGCGGCAGGGTAGCCTAGTGGTTAGAGTGGAGGGGTGGCAGGGTAGCCTAGTGGTTAGAGTGGAGGGGTGGCAGGGTAGACTAGTGGTTAGAGTGGAGGGACGGCAGGTAGACTAGTGGTTAGAGTGGAGGGATGGCAGGGTAGACTAGTGGTTAGAGTGGAGAGGCGGCAGGGTAGCCTAGTGGTTAGAGTGGAGGGGCGGCAGGGTACACTAGTGGTTAGAGTGGAGGGGCGGCAGGGTAGACTAGTGGTTAGAGTGGAGGGGCGGCAGGGTAGACTAGTGGTTAGAGTGGAGGGGCGGCAGGGTAGACTAGTGGTTAGAGTGGAGGGGCGGCAGGGTAGCCTAGTTGTTAGAGTGGAGGGGCGCAGGGTAGCCTAGTGGTTAGAGTGGAGGGGCGCAGGGTAGCCTGGTGGTTAGAGTGGAGGGGCTGCAGGGTAGACTAGTGGTTAGAGTGGAGGGGCGGCAGGGTAGACTAGTGGTTAGAGTGGAGGGGCGGCAGGGTAGACTAGTGGTTAGAGTGGAGGGGTGGCAGGGTAGACTAGTGGTTAGAGTGGAGGGGCGGCAGGGTAGACTAGTGGTTAGAGTGGAGGGGCGGCAGGGTAGACTAGTGGTTAGAGTGGAGGGGTGGCAGCGTAGCCTAGTGGTTAGAGCGTTGGACTAGTAACCGAAAGGCTGCAAGTTCAAATCCCCGAGCTGACAAGGTACAAAATCTGTCGTTCTGCCCTTGAACAGGCAGTGAACCCACTGTTCCTAGGCCGTCATTGAAAATAAGAATTTGTTCTTAACTGACTTGCCTGGTAAAATAAAAAAAATAAAAAAGATGTTCTGGAGGGTGAGCAGTGCACCACAAACACACCTAAACACACACACTAGTGAGGCTGTTTCTTCAATAGGACCCAACCGCAATTGCTAATAAACAATGTGTGAAAATCTGAGGTCTGCACCCGACCTTAACCCGTAAATATAGAAATGTGCTGTACAGTCAGAGATGGCGGAATCATTTTTAGACAGGCCTGGAATTCATGCTCATCATTTCTGACATTTTGGTGGAAGGCTGTTTATTAGTCAACTCGTCTATAATGAGATTACATGCAGATTCTCTTCTGTCATTACTTGTTGCCCTAAAAGACTAAATAAAAACCTATTGCCCACCAATATAATGTCATCAGTCGAATAGAATGAATGCTTCAATCTAAGTTGACATTGATAACGTTTGTTTCCTCTTTCATCTCTGCTTCTCTCACACAACAAATATGTTTAGAGACCGGGGAGAAAATGCAACAACTCCATTTTCAGAGCAAAAATATCCAAATTAATACAGTTTTTAATCAGTTTTAAAGGAAATTAAAGGTCTTAAAATGACCCAATTTTTATTTTTTACAATTTCAGTTCGGCTTGGTGGCATACAGTTCGGCTTTGTGGCTGAAATACGATCCACTGTTAAAGATAGCACCTTTACAGACGGTCCCTAACTACACACTCACATTCTCTCTAGATGCTGATAAAGAGGGCACCTTTACAGATGGTCCCTAACTACACACTCACATTCTCTCTAGATGCTGATAAAGATAGCACCTTTACAGACGGTCCCTAACTACACACTCACATTACATTCTCTCTAGATGCTGATAAAGATAGCGCCGTCATTTCTACAGATGGTCCCTAACCTCAAATTCATGTTCCCGGTTTCCTGCGCTGAACCTTAGTCAGGTTTTACTAGTCACAGTGGGTAGGTTTTAATAGTCACAGCAGGAACAACAACCCCTTAAACACTTCCTGATGAACTCAGTCACTGTGTTTGTACATCTATGTTATTCTGAGAGGCAACCCAGAACATTATTTATTTTATGTATCCTTTATTGAACTAGGCAAGTCATTGAAGAACAAATTCTTATTTACAATGACGGCCTACCCCTATGGGACTCCCAATCACAGCCTGGAATCAAACCAAGGTCTGTAGTGACGCCTCTAGCAATGAGATGCAGTGCCTTAGACCGCTGCGCCACTCGGGAGCTTTTGTTTTATATTGCTAGGGATTATTAATGAAGTGTTGGGATTATGTGTGTATTGTTTTATATTGCTAGGGATTATTAATGAAGTGTTGGGATTATGTGTGTATTGTTTTATATTGCTAGGGATTATTACTGAACTGTTGGGATTATGTGTGTATTGTTTTATATTGCTAGGGATTATTAATGAAGTGTTGGGATTATGTGTGTATTGTTTTATATTGCTAGGGATTATTACTGAACTGTTGGCATTATGTGTGTATTGTTTTATATTGCTAGGGATTATTAATGAAGTGTTGGGATTATGTGTGTATTGTTTTATATTGCTAGGGATTATTAATGAAGTGTTGGGATTATGTGTGTATTGTTTTATATTGCTAGGGATTATTACTGAACTGTTGGCATTATGTGTGTATTGTTTTATATTGCTAGGGATTATTAATGAAGTGTTGGGATTATGTGTGTATTGTTTTATATTGCTAGGGATTATTAATGAAGTGTTGGGATTATGTGTGTATTGTTTTATATTGCTAGGGATTATTACTGAACTGTTGGGATTATGTGTGTATTGTTTTATATTGCTAGGGATTATTAATGAAGTGTTGGGATTATGTGTGTATTGTTTTATATTGCTAGGGATTATTAATGAACTGTTGGGATTATGTGTGTATTGTTTTATATTGCTAGGGATTATTAATGAAGTGTTGGGATTATGTGTGTATTGTTTTATATTGCTAGGGATTATTAATGAAGTGTTGGGATTATGTGTGTATTGTTTTATATTGCTAGGGATTATTAATGAAGTGTTGGGATTATGTGTGTATTGTTTTATATTGCTAGGGATTATTACTGAACTGTTGGGATTATGTGTGTATTGTTTTATATTGCTAGGGATTATTACTGAACTGTTGGGATTATGTGTGTATTGTTTTATATTGCTAGGGATTATTAATGAAGTGTTGGGATTATGTGTGTATTGTTTTATATTGCTAGGGATTATTAATGAAGTGTTGGGATTATGTGTGTATTGTTTTATATTGCTAGGGATTATTACTGAACTGTTGGGATTATGTGTGTATTGTTTTATATTGCTAGGGATTATTAATGAAGTGTTGGGATTATGTGTGTATTGTTTTATATTGCTAGGGATTATTACTGAACTGTTGGGATTATGTGTGTATTGTTTTATATTGCTAGGGATTATTAATGAAGTGTTGGGATTATGTGTGTATTGTTTTATATTGCTAGGGATTATTACCTGATATCATTAAGATGCCCTCTGCACCCTGTTACCACCTGATATCATTAAGATGCCCTCTGCACCCTGTTACCACCTGATATCATTAAGATGCCCCCTGCACCCTGTTACCACCTGATATCATTAAGATGCCCTCTGCACCCTGTTACCACCTGATATCATTAAGATGCCCCCTGCACCCTGTTACCACCTGATATCATTAAGATGCACCCTGTTACCACCTGATATCATTAAGATGCCCCCTGCACCCTGTTACCACCTGATATCATTAAGATGCCCTCTGCACCCTGTTACCACCTGATATCATTAAGATGCCCTCTGCACCCTGTTACCACCTGACATCATTAAGATGCCCTCTGCACCCTGTTACCACCTGATATCATTAAGATGCCCTCTGCACCCTGTTACCACCTGATATCATTAAGATGCCCTCTGCACCCTGTTACCACCTGATATCATTAAGATGCCCCCTGCACCCTGTTACCACCTGATATCATTAAGATGCCCTCTGCACCCTGTTACCGCCTGATATCATTAAGATGCCCTCTGCACCCTGTTACCACCTGATATCATTAAGATGCCCTCTGCACCCTGTTACCACCTGATATCATTAAGATGCCCTCTGCACCCTGTTACCACCTGATATCATTAAGATGCCCTCTGCACCCTGTTACCACCTGATATCATTAAGATGCCCTCTGCACGCTGTTACCACCTGATATCATTAAGATGCACCCTGTTACCACCTGATATCATTAAGATGCCCTCTGCACCCTGTTACCACCTGATATCATTAAGATGCCCCCTGTTACCACCTGATATCATTAAGATGCCCCCTGCACCCTGTTACCACCTGATATCATTAAGATGCCCTCTGCACCCTGTTACCACCTGATATCATTAAGATGCCCTCTGCACCCTGTTACCACCTGATATCATTAAGATGCCCTCTGCACCCTGTTACCACCTGATATCATTAAGATGCCCTCTGCACCCTGTTACCACCTGATATCATTAAGATGCCCTCTGCACCCTGTTACCACCTGACATCATTAAGATGCCCTCTGCACCCTGTTACCACCTGATATCATTAAGATGCCCTCTGCACCCTGTGCACCCTGTTACCACCTGATATCATTAAGATGCCCTCTTCACCCTGTTTATCAATGAGAACTGATATCATTAAGATGCCCCCTGTTACCACCTGATATCATTAAGATGCCCTCTGCACCCTGTTACCACCTGACATCATTAAGATGCCCTCTGCACCCTGTTACCACCTGATATCATTAAGATGCCCCCTGTTACCACCTGATATCATTAAGATGCCCTCTGCACCCTGTTACCACCTGATATCATTAAGATGCCCTCTGCACCCTGTTACCACCTGATATCATTAAGATGCCCTCTGCACCCTGTTACCACCTGATATCATTAAGATGCCCTCTGCACCCTGTTACCACCTGATATCATTAAGATGCCCTCTGCACCCTGTTACCACCTGATATCATTAAGATGCCCCCTGCACCCTGTTACCACCTGATATCATTAAGATGCCCCCTGCACCCTGTTACCACCTGATATCATTAAGATGCCCTCTGCACCCTGTTACCACCTGATATCATTAAGATGCCCTCTGCACCCTGTTACCACCTGATATCATTAAGATGCCCTCTTCACCCTGTTACCACCTGATATCATTAAGATGCCCTCTGCACCCTGTTACCACCTGATATCATTAAGATGCCCTCTGCACCCTGTTACCACCTGATATCATTAAGATGCCCTCTGCACCCTGTTACCACCTGATATCATTAAGATGCCCTCTGCACCCTGTTACCACCTGATATCATTAAGATGCCCTCCCCCTGTTACCACCTGATATCATTAAGATGCCCTCTGCACCCTGTTACCACCTGATATCATTAAGATGCCCTCTGCACCCTGTTACCACCTGATATCATTAAGATGCCCTCTGCACCCTGTTACCACCTGATATCATTAAGATGCACCCTGTTACCACCTGATATCATTAAGATGCCCTCTGCACCCTGTTACCACCTGATATCATTAAGATGCCCTCTGCACCCTGTTACCACCTGATATCATTAAGATGCCCTCTGCACCCTGTTACCACCTGATATCATTAAGATGCCCTCTGCACCCTGTTACCACCTGATATCATTAAGATGCCCTCTGCACCCTGTTACCACCTGATATCATTAAGATGCCCTCTGCACCCTGTTACCACCTGATATCATTAAGATGCCCTCTGCACCCTGTTACCACCTGATATCATTAAGATGCACCCTGCACCCTGTTACCACCTGATATCATTAAGATGCCCTCTGCACCCTGTTACCACCTGATATCATTAAGATGCCCTCTGCACCCTGTTACCACCTGATATCATTAAGATGCACCCTGTTACCACCTGATATCATTAAGATGCCCTCTTCACCCTGTTACCACCTGATATCATTAAGATGCCCTCTGCACCCTGTTACCACCTGATATCATTAAGATGCCCTCTGCACCCTGTTACCACCTGATATCATTAAGATGCACCCTGTTACCACCTGATATCATTAAGATGCCCTCTGCACCCTGTTACCACCTGATATCATTAAGATGCCCTCTGCACCCTGTTACCACCTGATATCATTAAGATGCCCTCTGCACCCTGTTACCACCTGATATCATTAAGATGCCCTCTGCACCCTGTTACCACCTGATATCATTAAGATGCCCTCTTCACCCTGTTACCACCTGATATCATTAAGATGCACCCTGTTACCACCTGATATCATTAAGATGCCCTCTTCACCCTGTTACCACCTGATATCATTAAGATGCACCCTGTTACCACCTGATATCATTAAGATGCCCTCTTCACCCTGTTACCACCTGATATCATTAAGATGCCCTCTGCACCCTGTTACCACCTGATATCATTAAGATGCCCTCTGCACCCTGTTACCACCTGATATCATTAAGATGCCCCCTGCACCCTGTTACCACCTGATATCATTAAGATGCCCTCTGCACCCTGTTACCACCTGATATCATTAAGATGCCCTCTGCACCCTGTTACCACCTGATATCATTAAGATGCACCCTGTTACCACCTGATATCATTAAGATGCCCTCTTCACCCTGTTACCACCTGATATCATTAAGATGCACCCTGTTACCACCTGATATCATTAAGATGCCCTCTGCACCCTGTTACCACCTGATATCATTAAGATGCCCTCTGCACCCTGTTACCACCTGATATCATTAAGATGCACCCTGTTACCACCTGATATCATTAAGATGCCCTCTGCACCCTGTTACCACCTGATATCATTAAGATGCCCTCTTCACCCTGTTTATCAATGAGAACTGATATCCGATCTGTTGATCACCAGACATCTCAGGGTGAAGGGTTGCCCAAATTGCACCATATTCCCTATATTGTACCCCATATGGTTCTGGTCCAAAGTAGTGCACTGTATAGGGAATAGGGTGCCAGGGCTCTGGTATAAAGTAGTGCACTATATTGGGAATAGGGCTCGTTAGGGCTCTGGTCTAAAGTAGTGCACTATATTGGGAATAGGGCTCGTTAGGGCTCTGGTCTAAAGTAGTGCACTATAGAGGGAATAGGGTGCCATTGGGCTCTGGTCTAAAGTAGTGCACTATAGAGGGAATAGGGTGCCATTGGGCTCTGGTCTAAAGTAGTACCACTATAGAGGGAATAGGGTGCCAGGGCTCTGTTCTAAAGTAGTGCACTATATTGGGAATAGGGCTCGTTAGGCTCTGGTCTAAAGTAGTGCACTATAGAGGGAGTAGGGTGCCATAGGGCTCTGGTCTAAAGTAGTGCACTATATTGGGAATAGGGCTCGTTAGGGCTCTGGTCTAAAGTAGTGCACTATATTGGGAATAGGGCTCGTTAGGGCTCTGGTCTAAAGTAGTGCACTATAGACCTGGGAATAGGTGCCATTGGGCTCTGGTCTAAAGTAGTACCACTATATAGGGAATAGGGTTCCATTTGGGACAGACCCATGGTTTTGAATCTGTATTCTGCTTTTTGTCACCACAACCATTTTTCCAACGACTCCAAAGCTTTGACATCCCTTATCACATGTCCTGTAACAGTGGAACATGTCCTGATAACAGTGGAACATGTCCTGTAACAGTGGAACATGTCCTGTAACAGTGGAACATGTCCTGATAACAGTGGAACATGTCCTGATAACAGTGGAACATGTCCTGTAACAGTGGAACATGTCCTGTAACAGTGGAACATGTCCTGTAACAGTGGAACATGTCCTGTAACAGTGGAACATGTCCTGTAACAGTGGAACATGTCCTGTAACAGTGGAACATGTCCTGTAACAGTGGAACATGTCCTGTAACAGTGAAACATGTCCTGTAACAGTGGAACATGTCCTGTAACAGTGTTAGCTCTGCACGGACACAATGCATCCTGGGTTACCCTCGGGATACCATGTCCTGTAACAGTGGAACATGTCCAGAGGTGTTGGCTCTGCACGGACACAATGCATCCTGGTTAACCCTCAGGATTCCTTTCAGCCGTGGCCACTATCTCTGGGTCTCGCTGAGGGATCCGTCCGCACAGGAGCTGACAGCCTTCAGACTTAACGTGCTGTTCGATGGACTATGAATAGATATGGAGGTTTAGCTCTGGAACAACACAGAACAGCAATGAGATGTGTAATAAAGGCTAGTCAACCCCCTTCTAGTTCCACTACTGTAGGTATATACAGGCTAGTCAACCCCCCCCTTCTAGTTCCACTACTGTAGGTATATACAGGCTAGTCAACCCCCCCTTCTAGATCCACTACTGTAGGTATATACAGGCTAGTCAACCCCCCTTCTAGATCCACTACTGTAGGTATATACAGGCTAGTCAACCCCCCTTCTAGATCCACTACTGTAGGTATATACAGGCTAGTCAACCCCCCTTCTAGATCCACTACTGTAGGTATATACAGGCTAGTCAACCCCCCTTCTAGATCCACTACTGTAGGTATATACAGGCTAGTCAACCCCCCTTCTAGATCCACTACTGTAGGTATATACAGGCTAGTCAACCCCCCCCCATTCTAGTTCCACTACTGTAGGTATATACAGGCTAGTCAACCCCCCCCATTCTAGATCCACTACTGTAGGTATATACAGGCTAGTCAACCCCCCTTCTAGATCCACTACTGTAGGTATATACAGGCTAGTCAACCCCCCCCTTCTAGTTCCACTACTGTAGGTATATACAGGCTAGTCAACCCCCCTTCTAGATCCACTACTGTAGGTATATACAGGCTAGTCAACCCCCCCCTTCTAGATCCACTACTGTAGGTATATACAGGCTAGTCAACCCCCCCATTCTAGCTCCATTACTGTAGGTATATACAGGCTAGTCAACCCCCCTTCTAGATCCACTACTGTAGGTATATACAGGCTAGTCAACCCCCACCCCCTTCTAGATCCACTACTGTAGGTATATACAGGCTAGTCAACCCCCCCATTCTAGCTCCATTACTGTAGGTATATACAGGCTAGTCAACCCCCCCCCCATTCTAGCTCCATTACTGTAGGAATATACAGGCTAGTCAACCCCCCCCTTCTAGATCCACTACTGTAGGTATATACAGGCTAGTCACTGGGGTCTGGGGGTAAGTCGCTCTGGATAAGAGCGTC
>NW_025745349.1:506191-521191 GCF_021184085.1 Oncorhynchus gorbuscha
CCATGGTGGTTAAATACCACAACGACTGGTCTGAGCCAGTGTCCTGTTCTATAACAGATCTCATTAAATACCACAACGACTGGTCTGAGCCAGTGTCCTGTAATAGATCTCATGGTGGTTAAATACCACAAGACTGGTCTGAGCCAGTGTCCTGATCTATAACAGATCTCATTAAATACCACAACGACTGGTCTGAGCCAGTGTCCTGATCTATAACAGATCTCATTAAATACCACAACGACTGGTCTGAGCCAGTGTCCTGTTCTGTAATAGATCTCATGGTGGTTAAATACCACAACGACTGGTCTGAGCCAGTGTCCTGATCTATAACAGATCTCATTAAATACCACAACGACTGGTCTGAGCCAGTGTCCTGATCTGTAACAGATCTCATTAAATACCACAACGACTGGTCTGAGCCAGTGTCCTGTAATAGATCTCATGGTGGTTAAATACCACAACGACTGGTCTGAGCCAGTGTCCTGTAATATATCTCATGGTGGTTAAATACCACAACCTAGGAAGACACCTAAAGAGGAACCGGGCTATGAGGGTGGCCAGTCCTCTTCTGGCTGTGCCAGGTGGAGATTATAACAGAACATGGCCAAGATGTTCAAATGTTCGTAAATGACCAGCATGGTCATAGCCGATCATTAAGAGTATCTCTACTGCTCCTGCTGTCTCTAGAGAGTTGAAAACAGCAGGCCTGGGACAGGTAGCACGTCCAATGAAGAGGTCAGGGTTCAGGGTTGAAACTGGAGCAGCAGCACGGCCAGATGGACTGCGGACAGCAAGGAGTCATCATCTAGGTTCTCTTGGTTTCTTCCTAGGTTTTGGCCTTTCTAGGGAGTTTTTCCTAGCCACCGTGCTTCTACACCTGCATTGCTTGCTGTTTGGGGTTTTAGGCTGGGTTTCTGTACAGCACTTTGAGATATCAGCTGATTTACGAAGGGCTATATAAATACAATTGATTTGATTTGATTTGATCATGCCAGGTAGTCCTGGGGCATGGTCCTAGGCCTCAGGTCCTCCGAGAGAGAGAGAGAAAGAAAGAAAGAGAGAAAGAGAAAATTAGAGAGAGCATACTTAAATTCACACAGGACACCAGATAAGACAGAAGTACTCCAGATATAACAGACTGACCCTAGCCCCCCGACACATAAGCTACTGCAGCATAAATACTGGAGGCTGAGACAGGAGGGGTCAGGAGACACTGTGGCCCCATCCGATGATACCCCTGGACAGGGCCAAACAGGCTGGATATAACCCCACCCACAGCCAAAGCACAGCCCCCACACCACTAGAGGGATATCTTCAACCACCAACTTACCATCCTGAGACAAGGCCGAGTATAGCCCACAAAGATCTCCGCCACGGCACAACCCAAGGTGAGGGGGGGCGCCAACCCACGCTCTACCAACACACTGACTGGACTCTACCCACACACTGACTGGACTCTACCCACACACTGACTGGACTCTACCCACACACTGACCGGACTCTACCCACACACTGACTGGACTCTACCCACACACTGACTGGACTCTACCCACACACTGACTGGACTCTACCCACACACTGACCGGACTCTACCCACACACTGACTGGACTCTACCCACACACTGACTGGACTCTACCCACACACTGACCGGACTCTACCCACACACTGACTGGACTCTACCCACACACTGACTGGACTCTACCCACACACAGACTGGACTCTACCCACACACTGACTGACTGGACTCTACCCACACACAGACTGGACTCTACCCACACACTGACTGACTGGACTCTACCCATACACTGACTGGACTCTACCACATTGACTCGCACTACCGCTTGTATATGGCCTCGTTATTTTATTGTGTTACTAAACTTTGACTATTTAACTCTGCATTGTTGGGAAAGGGCTCATACATTTCAGAGCCCCTGGGTCTGGACACCATGCTCAGAGCCCTGGGTCTGGACACCAAGCTCAGAGCCCTGGGTCTGGACACCACGCTCAGAGTCCTGGGTCTGGACACCATGCTCAGAGCCCTCGGTCTGGACACCAAGCTCAGAGCCCCTGGGTCTGGACACCAAGCTATATATATACAGTGGGTACCGGTACAGAGTCAATGTGGAGGTTATATACAGGGGGTACCGTTACAGAGTCAATGTGGAGGCTATATACAGGGGGGTACCGGTACATAGCCAATGTAGAGGTTATATACAGGGGGTACCAGTACAGAGTCAATGTGGAGGCTATATTCAGGGGGTACCGGTACAGAGTCAATGTGGATGCTATATACAAGGGTTACCGGTACATAGCCAATGTGCGGGGCACCATTTAGTCAAGGTAATTGAGGTAATATGTAAATGTAGGTAGAGTTATTAAAGTGACTATGGTTCGTCGGAAGGAATAATGGAATTTTTCAAAAGCTTCCGGTTTAAAGTCCCGCTCCTTGAAAGCGGCAGCTCTACCCTTTAGCTCAGTGTGAATGTTGCCTGTATTCCATGGCTTCTGGTTGGGGTATGTACGTACAGTCACTGTGGGGACGACGTCCTCAATGCACTTATTGATGAAGTCAGTGACTGATGTGGTGTCCTTCTCAATGTCATCGGAAGAATCCCGGAACATGTTCAGCCTGTGATAGCAAAACATTTCTGTAGTTTAGCATCTGCTTCATCTGACCACTTTTTTATAGACCGAGTCACTAGTACCTCCTGCTTTAAATTTTGCTTGTAAGCCGGAATGAGGAGGATAGAATTATGGTCAGATTTTCCAAATGGACGGCGAGGGAGTAAAGGTGGTCTAGATTTGTTTTCCCCTCTGGTTGCACATATTAAAATGCTGATAGAAATGAGGTAAAACGGTTTTTAGTTTCCCTGCATTAAAGTCCCCGGCCACTAGGAGCGCCGTCTCTAGATGAGCGATTTCCTGTTTGCTTATGGCGGTATACAGCTCATTGAGTGCGGTTTTAGCGTCATCATCGGTCTGTAGACAGCTACGAAAAATACAGATGAAAACTCTCTAGGTACTGTAGATAGTTTGGTCTAGAGCTTAACATGAGATACATGTTAAGATACATGACATAGTTTACCTCAGGAAAGCAAAACCTTGAGACTTCCTTAGATATCGTGCACCAGCTGTTGTTTACATATATAGGCCCCGCCCCGTGTCTTACCAGAAGCTGCTCTGCCTGCCGACAGAGTGTATAACCCGCAAGCTGTCTGTTTTGAATGTCGTCGTTCGACCACGACTCGGTGAAACATAAGATATTACAGTTTTTTAATGTCCCGTTTGGTAAGATTCCATGCTTTCAGTTCGCCCCCATGTGTTTTCCAGCGATTGAACGTTAGCTAGCATGACGGAAGGCAAAGGCAGATTAGCCACTCGTTTCCTGATCCTCACAAGGCACCACGATCTTTTTACACGCGGAATCTCAGTTTCCTTCTCCAGCGAATGCCGTTGATCTGGGCCTGGTCTGGTGTCTGTAGTATCTCCCTCCCCTACGACTCATTAAAGAAAAACTCTTTGTCTAATCTGAGGTGAGTAATCGCAGTTCTGATGTCCAGAAAGCTCTTTTCGAGACACAGTAGCAGCAACATTATGTACAAAAACAAGTTAACGAACAACGCAAAAAAAAAATATATATATATCATGTTTGGTTAAGAGCCAATATGACGGCAGCCATCCCCTCCGGCGCCATCTTCCTCCAACAACTTCCTGTCTACCATGTGTATCCCGTACATAGGACCATCCAACAACCCCTACCCATAGGCAGCACCATCTTCCTCCAACAACTTCCTGTCTACCATGTGTATCCAGTACATAGGACTAATAAATCCCCTCCGGCGCCATCTTCCTCCAACAACTTCCTGTCTACCATGTGTATCCCGTACATAGGACTAATAAATCCCCTCCGGCACCATCTTCCTCCAACAACTTCCTGTCTACCATGTGTATCCCGTACATAGGACTAATAAATCCCCTCCGGCACCATCTTCCTCCAACAACTTCCTGTCTACCATGTGTATCCCGTACATAGGACTAATAAATCCCCTCCGGCACCATCTTCCTCCAACAACTTCCTGTCTACCATGTGTATGTACATAGGACTAATAAATCCCCTCCAGCACCATCTTCCTGCAACAACTTCCTGTCTACCATGTGTATCCCGTACATAGGACTAATAAATCCCCTCCGCACCATCTTCCTCCAACAACTTCCTGTCTACCATCTAATTCCCCTCCGGCACCAACAACTTCCTGTCTACCATGTGTATCCAGTACATAGGACTAATAAATCCCCTCCGGCACCATCTTCCTCCAACAACTTCCTGTCTACCATGTGTATCCCGTACATAGGACTAATAAATCCCCTCCGGCACCATCTTCCTCCAACAACTTCCTGTCTACCATGTGTATCCCGTACATAGGACTAATAAATCCCCTCCGGCACCATCTTCCTCCAACAACTTCCTGTCTACCATGTGTATCCCGTACATAGGACTAATAAATCCCCTCCGGCACCATCTTCCTCCAACAACTTCCTGTCTACCATGTGTATCCCGTACATAGGACTAATAAATCCCCTCCGGCACCATCTTCCTCCAACAACTTCCTGTCTACCATGTGTATCCCGTACATAGGACTAATAAATCCCCTCCGGCACCATCTTCCTCCAACAACTTCCTGTCTACCATGTGTATCCCGTACATAGGACTAATAAATCCCCTCCAGCACCATCTTCCTCCAACAACTTCCTGTCTACCATGTGTATCCCGTACATAGGACTAATAAATCCCCTCCAGCACCATCTTCCTCCAACAACTTCCTGTCTACCATGTGTATCCCGTACATAGGACTAATAAATCCGGCACCATCTTCCTCCAACAGCACCATCTAATAAATTCCATCTTCCTCCAACAACTTCCTGTCTACCATGTGTATCCCGTACATAGGACTAATAAATCCCCTCCGGCACCATCTTCCTCCAACAACTTCCTGTCTACCATGTGTATCCCGTACATAGGACTAATAAATCCCCTCCAGCACCATCTTCCTCCAACAACTTCCTGTCTACCATGTGTATCCCGTACATAGGACTATTACAACTTGAACCTGAATTGATTGATAGAGAACAGGCAGCACTAAAGGCTCTGGTCGCATCCCCAATGGTACCCTATTACCTCTATAGTGCCCTATAAAGCATCTGGTCCAAAGTAGTGCTCTATGTAGGGAAGAGGGAGCCATTTGGGACTATGGGAGCCGTTTATGATGAGTGTTTAATTTAGGACAAACCATTTGCCTCAAGTTGTAATTTTCCCTTTGATATCTAGCTAACGCTGGACATTCTTTGGCTCGGCTACTAGAACATTTTAATTGCTTTGGAGTCGGACCTAAAGTACCAGTCAAAAGGTTTGGACACAGCTTCTCATTCAATACTTTTACTATTTTCTACATTGTAGAATAATAGTGAAGACATCAAAACTATGAAATAACACAAACGGAATCATGTAGTAATCAGAAAAGTGTTAAACAAATCAAAATATATTTTATATTTGAGATTCTCTGAAGAAGCCACCCTTTGCCTTGATGACATCTTTGCACACTCTTGGCATTCTCTCAACCAGCTTCACCTGGAATGCTTTTCCTTCACTCTGCGGTCCGACTCATCCCAAACCATCAAATTGGGTTGAGGTCGGCTGATTGTGGATACCAGACTCATCCCAAACTCGAAGCGTCTCTTTTCATTAAAAGTCCAACGAGGCTCTTAACTTTTTACAACTTACGTTCTCAAATATCAGACTAGGTCTATTTCAGGTGCCAAACAGGCTGAACGTTGTAGTCAGGGTGAGTGATTTAATTAGCAGTGACTTAGTTAAAGGCTGTTAAACATTCAGGATTTCTCTCTGGATTTATGTGCTTGGCAAGGGAGCAGGAACGGATGATGTTTCTGTGCCTCTGTGATTGAGAGAAAGCCTGGGTTGAATGTTTCATGTAGCAGAGAGGGGGAGGGGGGGGGATTATAGTGATATACTAGGCTTTGACACAATGTTCTGGTCCAGGATATCTCCCAGGATCTCCTTTGGGTCAGTGCCATTAACTGGCCTGGCTACAAACATCAGGGAAGAGTCAGTGTGGGGAAGGACTAAACGGTACAGGGAGCCCCAATCTGCTGGTTAATTAAACCAGAGTCAGAGACGAGGGTGAAGGTGCTGATCTGACAGGAAATGACTGTAAACGAGCTGTACAGTCACACCCCTGCATTGACGTTTACCGTGTACAACTGAACGATGCGTTATTGTTCACTATCCTCTTGTCAAATACATTTCAGAGGAGGATTTCCCTTTCTATCAGACTACAAAAGCACTTAGCCTAGTTAAATCAAATAAAAGCCAGACTCACAAGCTAGACTCACAAGCCAGACTCACAAGCCAGACTCACAAGCTAGACTCACAAGCCAGACTCACAAGCCAGACTCACAAGCTAGACTCACAAGCCAGACTCACAAGCTAGACTCACAAGCTAGACTCACAAGCCAGACTCACAAGCTAGACTCACAAGCCAGACTCACAAGCCAGACTCACAAGCCAGACTCACAAGCCAGACTCACAAGCCAGACTCACAAGCCAGACTCACAGAGGGTCAAGGCTGAATGCTGTGATAGAAGGTGATTTTAGCACAGGGGGGCTCTATACGGGTGGACAGACTCACAGAGGGTCAAGGCTGAATGCTGTGGTAGAAGGTGATTTTAGCACAGGGGGGCTCTATACGGGTGGACAGACTCACAGAGGGTCAAGGCTGAATGCTGTGGTAGAACGTGATTTTAGCACAGGGGGGCTCTATACGGGTGGACAGACTCACAGAGGGTCAAGGCTGAATGCTGTGGTAGAAGGTGATTTTAGCACAGGGGGGCTCTATACGGGTGGACAGACTCACAGAGGGTCAAGGCTGAATGATGGGATAGAAGGTGATTTTAGCACAGGGGGGCTCTATACGGGTGGACAGACTCACAGAGGGTCAAGGCTGAATGCTGTGGTAGAACGTGATTTTAGCACAGGGGGGCTCTATACGGGTGGACAGACTCACAGAGGGTCAAGGCTGAATGCTGTGGTAGAAGGTGATTTTAGCACAGGGGGGCTCTATACGGGTGGACAGACTCACAGAGGGTCAAGGCTGAATGCTGTGATAGATGGTGATTTTAGCACAGGGGGGCTCTATGCGGGTGGATATGATCTTTATAGCCATCGCCAGCGGTGATGTGACTAATTAAATTGATTTGACACAGTGGTCTGGTCTCAGGTCACCGATATTTACTGTCCTGTCTAACAAACATCAGGAAAGATTCAATGTGGGGAAGGGACTAAACGGTAACTGAAGCCCTGATCTGCTGGTTAAACCAGTCAGAGACAGAAAACTCCCAACATTGGCTGAATGTAATATTTTCAACCAATCCCATTATCAATACTATAATATCTGACTACATAAGATATCGTAGTGACTTTACCACAACCACCTAGCGACGTCGTCAAAAGAGTATTGACCTTTTTGGAGTAACGGTTAGATGTTGGCTTGACAGTTGCTGGACCTGTGTTCGAGTCCCTTGTTGGCGTCTATCTGCCAATATCTTTTGCTACAATGTTACCGAGTGATCTAGAATGCTTTGATACAGTGTTCTGTTCTGGTCCAGGTCATCTCCCTTGTTGGCGTCTATCTGCCAATATCTTTTGCTACAATGTTACCAAGTGATCTAGAATGCTTTGATACAGTGTTCTGTTCTGGTCCAGGTCATCTCCCTTGTTGGTGTCTATCTGCCAATATCTTTTGCTACAATGTTACCAAGTGATCTAGAATGCTTTGATACAGTGTTCTGTTCTGGTCCAGGTCATCTCCCTTGTTGGTGTCTATCTGCCAATATCTTTTGCTACAATGTTACCGAGTGATCTAGAATGCTTTGACACAGTGTTCTGTTCTGTGTTCAGTGTTCTGTTCTGGTCCAGGTCATCTCCCATGGAATGTCTCTCTGGATCGCTGACCCTTCAATCATCAGGCTGCAACCTGCTGGCAAGCCAGACTCACAGAGGAAACCGAGGCTGAAAGGAGCTGATATGAGTGGATTTGGCAACAGTTGACTACTGTGGATATAAATTTAGCTTCACAACTGCTATCTGCAGCGTTTATGTGACTCATTAAATGTATTTTATATACACTATCCCTGTCGAATGCATTTGAGACCTGAGACCTTCTCAGGCAGATATGTCTGTCCGGGCCAGGACACTACACCAGGACGCCGGGCCAGGACACTGGACCAGGACACTGGGCCAGGACACTACACCAGGACGCCGGGCCAGGACACTGGGCCAGGACACTAGACCAGGACACTGGGCCAGGACAGTAGACCAGGACACTAGACCAGGACACTAGACCAGGACACTAGACCAGGACACCGGACCATGGTCACAACCACTATCCTTGGAGGCTTCATATGATGTCATCTTATCGGTTATCTGAGGGTCAAGGGTCAAGTCCCTTCACATCCATCTCCTTCCTGGGTAAAGTCCAGATGTGTAAGTATCAACTCAAGGCCAGGCTTCTAACCCCGTTATCTTTCAGTACTGGAAATCAGACAACAAAAAAAACAAACAAAAAAACAAACAAAAAAAACAAATAAATCCATTTCGTACACCGCTAGCTAAGCGTAAATAATCTGTCAAAGCTGTTTCACAGTAAGAGCCCTATGGTTCCATAAGGTAGTGAAGTGAGGGCAGTAAGAGTCCTATGGTTCCATAAGGTAGTGAAGTGAGGGCAGTAAGAGTCCTATGGTTCCATAAGGTAGTGAAGTGAGGGCAGTAAGAGTCCTATGGTTCCATAAGGTAGTGAAGTGAGGGCAGTAAGAGCCCTATGGTTCCATAAGGTAGTGAAGTGAGGGCAGTAAGAGCCCTATGGTTCCATAAGGTAGTGAAGTGAGGGCAGTAAGAGCCTATGGTTCCATAAGGTAGTGAAGTGAGGGCAGTAAGAGCCCTATGGTTCCATAAGGTAGTGAAGTGAGGGCAGTAAGAGTCCTATGGTTCCATAATGGTAGTGAAGTGAGGGCAGTAAGAGTCCTATGGTTCCATAAGGTAGTGAAGTGAGGGCAGTAAGAGTCCTATGGTTCCATAAGGTAGTGAAGTGAGGGCAGTAAGAGCCCTATGGTTCCATAAGGTAGTGAAGTGAGGGCAGTAAGAGCCCTATGGTTCCATAAGGTAGTGAAGTGAGGGCAGTAAGAGCCCTATGGTTCCATAAGGTAGTGAAGTGAGGGCAGTAAGAGCCCTATGGTTCCATAAGGTAGTGAAGTGAGGGCAGTAAGAGCCCTATGGTTCCATAAGGTAGTGAAGTGAGGGCAGTAAGAGCCCTATGGTTCCATAAGGTAGTGAAGTGAGGGCAGTAAGAGCCCTATGGTTCCATAAGGTAGTGAAGTGAGGGCAGTAAGAGTCCTATGGTTCCATAAGGTAGTGAAGTGAGGGCAGTAAGAGCCCTATGGTTCCATAAGGTAGTGAAGTGAGGGCAGTAAGAGTCCTATGGTTCCATAAGGTAGTGAAGTGAGGGCAGTAAGAGCCCTATGGTTCCATAAGGTAGTGAAGTGAGGGCAGTAAGAGCCCTATGGTTCCATAAGGTAGTGAAGTGAGGGCAGTAAGAGCCCTATGGTTCCATAAGGTAGTGAAGTGAGGTCATGGGTTGACGTGTGTACGTTCCCAAACCGTTCCACTGAAAGATATGGCCATAATAACATCAGCCACAGAATTACAGTATGGACGACTGATAGAGGAGATCACTGTCAATACTGACGTTTTCTCGGAAAACATCAGATGAGTTTAACCAATGTTTCAGCGCAGCGTCTTCTGTCTACGGTCTCTGTACTGGTTTCCTCAGTGCAAGAGGCATCACTACAGACCCTGGTTCAATTCCAGGCTGTATCTGTCTACGGTCTCTGTCCTGGTTTCCTGCCATTATGCTCCCGAGTAGCTCAGCGGTCGAAGGCACTGCATCTCAGTGCAAGAGGTGTCACTACAGACCCTGGTTCAATTCCAGGCTGTATCTGTCTACGGTCTCTGTACTGGTTTCCTGCCATTACGCTCCCGAGTAGCTCAGCGGTCGAAGGCACTGCATCTCAGTGCAAGAGGCATCACTACAGACCCTGGTTCAATTCCAGGCTTTATCTGTCTACGGTCTCTGTACTGGTTTCCTCAGTGCAAGAGGCATCACTACAGACCCTGGTTCAATTCCAGGCTGTATCTATCTACGGTCTCTGTACTGGTTTCCTCAGTGCAAGAGGCATCACTACAGACCCTGGTTCAATTCCAGGCTGTATCTGTCTACGGTCTCTGTACTGGTTTCCTCAGTGCAAGAGGCGTCACTACAGACCCTGGTTCAATTCCAGGCTGTATCTGTCTACGGTCTCTGTACTGGTTTCCTGCCATTATGCTCCCGAGTAGCTCAGCGGTCGAAGGCACTGCATCTCAGTGCAAGAGGCGTCACTACAGTCCCTGGTTCAATTCCAGGCTGTAGCTCAGCGGTATAAGGCACTGCATCTCAGTGCAAGAGGCATCACTACAGACCCTGGTTCAATTCCAGGCTGTAGCTCAGCGGTATAAGGCACTGCATCTCAGTGCAAGAGGCGTCACTACAGACCCTGGTTCAATTCCAGGCTGTATCACATCCGGCTGTGATTGGGAGTCCCATAGGGCGGCGCACGACAGGCCCAACGTCGGCCGGGTTTGGACGGGTTCGGCCGTCATTGTAAATAAGAATTTGTTCTTTTAACCGACTTGCCAAGTTAAATAAATACTATAGATTAGAAAACATCAGATAGTTTAACCTCTGTTCCAGTGCAACTCTATGGACCCCTGGTCTAAAGTAGTGCACTACTACCCTGTGGGCCCTGGTCTAAAGTAGAGCACTACTCTATGGACCCCTGGTCTAAAGTAGTGCACTACTACCCTGTGGGCCCTGGTCTAAAGTAGAGCACTACTCTATGGACCCCTGGTCTAAAGTAGTGCACTACTACCCTGTGGGCCCTGGTCTAAAGTAGAGCACTACTCTATGGACCCCTGGTCTAAAGTAGTGCACTACTACCCTGTGGGCCCTGGTCTAAAGTAGAGCACTACTCTATGGACCCCCCTGGTCTAAAGTAGAGCACACTATGGACCCCCTAGTAGACCCCCCTGGTCTAAAGTAGAGCACAACTCTATGGACCCCTGGTCTAAAGTAGAGCACTACATAGGGAATAGGTTGCAGTCCTAACAGTTTGTTCTCTCACACAGTTCCTACAGTACGTCCTGAATGAATCAATACAGACAGTAATTACAGAGTGTCGTTATTGTACCTCTTTATGACCTCACTCCTCAACAAGTGTTCTGTGGCACGGACTATACCACTCAGACACATTTTAGAGGGGTATTTCTCAACCCCCTTGTGTTAGGTTGGTCAGTGCGTGAGTTGGGGTGTTGGGGTATTTCTCAACCCCTTTCGGAGGACAAGGTTGCATCGCAAATGGCAACCTATTCCTTACGTAGTGAACAACTTTGGACAACATCTCTATGGGCTATGTGTCAAAAGTAGTGTACTATATAGGGACTAGGGTGTCATTTGGGATCCATCCAGTCCTAGTTCCTCTTCAGCGAATTTAGTTGGTTGTGAAAGCAATTTACCCAAATATGTACAGGGAGAGGTCTGCAGAATATAAAGAAGTATTTTCCTAACCTGAGCCTGTGTCTGGCTTTAGAGATTTACAACGTGTGGTCAGGGCTGGGGACTGCCGACTGCCGATGTCTCATTGGGCTCAGAGTGTGAGGTGTCACTACAGACCCTGGTTCGATTCCAGGCTGTATCACAGTGGTCTAAGGCACTGCATCTCAGTGCTAGAGGTGTCACTACAGACTCTGGTTCGATTCCAGGCTGTATCACAACCGGCCGTGATATAGGGCCCATAGGGCGGCGCACAAGTCCCATAGGGCGGCGCACAATTGGCCCAGTGATGTCCGGGTTAGGGTTTGGCCCCTGGGTAGGTCGTCATTGTAAATAATAATTTGTTCTTAAACTGACGTGCCTAGTTAAATAAAGGTGAAATACAACCCATGTCTAACCCAGACTGTACATCTAGTCCTCAAACTATCAAACTAACAACAATCTGTGGAATAAGATATGTAGCTAGGCTGTACGGGCCTTTAACAACAGATGACCTGATTGGCTCTGCTTCCTGATACTATGCATTGACAAGACCTATTCATTACCGAATGTTATGGTGTTTCCAGGCATTTTCCTCTCATGAAAGTACTGTCTCTTTTTGAACTCTCACATCCATGCTTGACCTCAACGGGCTGATTGTTTAATGAAGTGAGAAGAACAAGGCATTGTTGCTGGCGCGCTAGCTTCAGTAAATGGGTTTGTTGGTTGTTTTGACTGACAACTTTAATTGGGTTCAATGCTAGAGGTCCCCGTGTCACGCCAAGTCCCAATGAGCTGTTCGTTCAGAACAGGAAATACAACAGTCCCTCTTCCTTTCAGAACAGGAAATAAAGCAGCCGCTCTTCCTTTCAGAACAGGATATAAAGCAGCCGCTCTTCCTTTCAGAACAGGAAATAAAGCAGCCGCTCTTCCTTTCAGAACAGGAAATAAAGCAGCCGCTCTTCCTTTCAGAACAGGAAATAAAGCAGCCGCTCTTCCTTTCAGAACAGGAAATAAAGCAGCCGCTCTTCCTTTCAGAACAGGAAATAAAGAAGCCGCTCTTCCTTTCAGAACAGGAAATAAAGCAGCCGCTCTTCCTTTCAGAACAGGAAATAAAGCAGCCGCTCTTCCTTTCAGAACAGGAAATAAAGCAGCCGCTCTTCCTTTCAGAACAGGAAATAAAGCAGCCGCTCTTCCTTTCAGAACAGGAAATAAAGCAGCCGCTCTTCCTTTCAGAACAGGAAATAAAGCATCCCCTCTTCCTTTCAGAACAGGAAATAAAGCAGCCCCTCTTCCTTTCAGAACAGGAAATAAAGCAGCCGCTCTTCCTTTCAGAACAGGAAATAAAGCAGCCACTCTTCCTTTCAGAACAGGAAATAAAGCAGCCACTCTATACAATAACAATAACCTTCCTTTCAGAACAGGAAATAAAGCAGCCACTCTATACAATAACCTTCCTTTCAGAACAGGAAATAAAGCAGCCACTCTATACAATAACCTTCCTTTCAGAACAGGAAATAAAGCAGCCACTCTATACAATAACCTTCCTTTCAGAACAGGAAATAAAGCAGCCACTCTATACAATAACCTTCCTTTCAGAACAGGAAATAAAGCAGCCACTCTATACAATAACCTTCCTTTCAGAACAGGATATAAAGCAGCCACTCTATACAATAACCTTCCTTTCAGAACAGGCCATCTCTCTCTCGCTAATCAAATCAAATCAAATTGTATTAGTCACATGCGCTGAATACAGCAGGTGTAGTAGGACCTTACAGTGAAAGGCTTACTTACGAGCCCCTATCCAACAATGCAGTTTAAAAAATAAGAATAAGAAATAAAAGTAACAAGTAATTCAAGAGCAGCTGTAAAATAACAATAGAGAGACTGTACACAGGGGGGGGTACCGGTACAGAGTCGATGTGTGGGGGAACCAGGTTAGTTGAGGTAATATGTACATGTAGGTAGAGTTATTAAAGTGATTATGCATAGATGATAACAACAGAGAGTAGCAGCAGTGTAAAAAGGGGGATTCATGTAAATAGTTTGGGTAGCCATTTGATTGGCTGTTCAGGAGTCTTACGGCTTGGGGAGTAGAAGCTGTTTAGAAGCCTCTTGGACCCTGACTTGGCACTACCCTCTGTAGTGCCTTAGTCGGAGGCCGAGCAGTTGTCATACCTGGCAGTGACGCAACCAGTCAGGATGCTCTCGATGGTGCTGCTGTAGAACCTTTTGAGGATCTGAGGACCCATTTAAAATATTTTCAGTCTCCTGAGGGGGAATAGGTTTTGTCGTGGCCTCTTCACGACTGTCTTGGTGTGCTTGGACCATGTTAGTTTGTTGGTGATGTGGACAATAAGGAACTTGAAGCTCTCAACCTGATCCATTGCAGTCCCGGTGATGAGAATGTTGGCGTGCTCCGTCCTCCTTTTCCTGAAGTCCACAATCATCTCCTTTGTCTTGATCACGTTGAGAGAGAGGTTGTTGTCCTGGCACCACACGGCCAGGGCACTGACCTCCTCCCTATAGGCTTTCTCGTCCTTTTCGGTGATCAGGCTTTCCGCTGTTGTGTCATCGGAAAACTTAATGATGGTGTTGGAGTCGTGCCTGGCTGTGCAGTCATGAGTGAACAGGGAGCACAGGAGGGGACTGAGCACACACCCCTGAGGGGCCCCCGCGTTGAGGATCAGCATGGCGGATGTGTTGTTACCTACCCTTGCCACCTGGGGGCGGCCTATCAGGAAGTCCAGGATCCAGTTGCAGAGGGAGGTGTTCAGTGCCAGGGTCCTTAGCTTATTGATGAGCTTTGAGGGCACTATGGTGTTGAACACTGAGCTGTAGTCAATGAATAGCATTCTCACATAGGTGTTCCTTTTGTCCAGGTGGGAAAGGGCAGTGTGGAGTGCAATAGAGATTGCATCATCTGTGAAATCTGTTGGGGTGGTATGCAAATTGGAGTGGGTCAAGGGTTTCTGGGATAATGGTGTTGATGTGAGCCATGACCAGCCTTTCAAAGCATTTAATGACTACAGACGTGAGTGCTAAAGGTCGGTTGTCATTTAGGCAGGTTACCTTAGTGTCCTTGGGCACAGGGACTATGGTTGTCTGCTTGAAACATGCTGGTATTACAGACATGGACAGGAAGAGGTTGAAATTGTCAGTGAAGACACTTCCCTGTTGGTCAGCTCATGCTCGCAGTACACGTCCTGGTAATCCATCTGGCCCAGCGGCCTTGTGAACGTTGACCTGTTTAAAGGTCGTACTCACATCGTCTGCAGAGAGCGATATCAGACAGTCATCCTGAAC
>NW_025745349.1:526191-586191 GCF_021184085.1 Oncorhynchus gorbuscha
ACCCTGCCGCCCCTCCACTCTAACCACTAGTCTACCCTGCCGACCCTCCACTCTAACCACTAGTCTACCCTGCCGCCCCTCCACTCTAACCACTAGTCTACCTGCCGCCCCTCCACTCTAACCACTAGTCTACCCTGCCGCCCCTCCACTCTAACCACTAGTCTACCCTGCCGCCCCTCCACTCTAACCACTAGTCTACCTGCCGCCCCTCCACTCTAACCACTAGTCTACCCTGCCGCCCCTCCACTCTAACCACTAGTCTACCTGCCGCCCCTCCACTCTAACCACTAGTCTACCCTGCCGCCCCTCCACTCTAACCACTAGTCTACCCTGCCGCCCCTCCACTCTAACCACTAGTCTACCATGCCACCCCTCCACTCTAACCACTAGTCTACCCTGCCGTCCCTCCACTCTAACCACTAGTCTACCCTGCCGCCCCTCCACTCTAACCACTAGTCTACCCTGTATGTCCCTCCACTCTAACCACTAGTCTACCCTGACCGCCCCTCCACTCTAACCACTAGGTCTACCCAGGAGTCCATGTCACTAGGCTGTTCTCAAACCCCTCCACTCTGAACCCAGTCTAGGCCTCCAGTCTCCCCACTAGTCTCTCCGCCTGTGAGGTTTGGACCGCCCTCCACTCTAACCACTAGTTTTCAAATCTCCGTGTTCCGCCGGGGTTCCCACTAAGAGTTTAACCACTAGTCTACCTGGCCCTCCACTCTAACCACTAGTCTACCCTGGGCTTGTCCCTCCACTCTAACCACTAGTCTACCCTGCAGGAAGTCAAACTCTAACCACTAGTCTGTTCCCTGTTCCAGCTCTAACCACAGCCCCTGAGCCCCTCCACTAACTAACCACAGTCTACCCTAGACTGCCCCCTCCACTCTAACCACTAGTCTAAAGCCTGGGCCCCTTCTAACCACTTCTAACCCTGACCGTAGACTGTTCCTCCACTGCTCCCACTAGGGCTGTTCTGTCTCTAACCACTGTCTAACCCTGCCGCCCCTTCCTAAAGCTAACCACTAGCTACTAGAGACTGTTCCTAAAGCTAACCACTGAGCTCCTAAAGCTAACCCTGTTTCTAAACTAGTCTACCCTGCTAACGCCCCTCCACTGTTCTAACCACTGGGACTTTCCTAAAGCCATTCCCTCTAACCACTAAGTCTGCCTAGAGCCGCTCCCTCCACTCTAACCACTAGTCTACCATGCATCCCTCCAGTCACTAACACTAGTCTACTTAGGGGGTGGGGTGAGAGGGCCGCCCCTCCCTCTAACCACTGGGGTCTACCCTGATTGTCCCTCCACTCGTGGACTAGTCTACCTGCCGCCCCTCCACTCTAACCACAGCTACCTTCTAACCACTGGGACCCTCCACTCCTAACCACTAGTCTACCCTGCCGTCCCTCCACTCTAACCACTAGTCTAGACTGCCTAAACTCTAACCACTAGGACCCGCCGCCCTGTTCTAAACTAACTGGAGTCTAGGGAGCCCCCTCCACTCTAACCACTAGTCTGGACCCTGCCGCTCCACTCTAAACCACTGGAGTCTACCCTTCCTATGTTCTAAGCTAACTGGTCTACCCTTGACTGTTAACCACTAAAGTCTAACTGGACTGTTCCTAATGTGGGACACCCTCCAGAGATCATAAACGGGCAGTCTAGACTGTTCCTAAAAGCTAACCGCCCTCCAGACAGTTCCTAAAGCCACCTCAACCACTGGAGTCTGTTCCTCCAGCTAACCGTAGTCTACTGTTCTCTAAAGCTAGACACCAGAGACTGTTCCTAACCACTAACCTGAGACTGTTCTAAAGCTAACTGGAACTGTTCCTAAACTCTAACCACTAGACTGTTCCTAAAGCTAACCTAGTCTAGACTGTTCCTAACCACTAGTCTAACCCTGAAACCGACTGTTCCTAAAGCTACCCTGGAGACTGTTCTAAAGCTAGAGAGACTGTTCCTAAAGCTAACCCTGTTCTAACCACTAGTGTAGACCCTAAAGGTACCTCCACTCTAACCACTAGTCTACCCTGCAGATGAGTTGACTCTAACCACTAGTCTACCCTGCCGCCCCTCCTGTTCCAAAGCTATTCCACTAGTCTAGAGACTGTTCGCCCCCTAAAGCTAACCACTAGACTGTTCCACCCCTCCATGGACCACTGTTCCGCCCCTCTAACTGGACCACTGTTAGGAAAGCTAACTCTAAGTTAGACTGTTACCCTGCCGCCCCTCCACTCTAGACACTGTTCCTAAAGCTAACCACTAGAGACTGTTCCTAAAGCTAACCGGAGACCCTGTTCCTAAAGCTAACTAGAGACTGTTCCTAAACTCTAACCAGAGGGAGACTGTTCTAAAGCTAAAGGTTTGAGCGGAGCCCTGATGCCCCTAGGATCTAACCACTAGTCTACCTGCCGCCCCTCCAGCGAGAAGGAAAAGGATACAAGGCTCGGAACCACTGTTCCTAGCCCCTCCACTCTAACCACTAGTCTAGACTGTTCCACTCTAACCACTAACTAGACTGTTCCCTAAGAAGCTACCCTGTGAGACTGTTCTAAAGGCTAACTGGAAAGACTGAGAGGAAAACCTAAAGTCTAACTGCCGCCCTCCAGAACTAAGACTGTCTCCAGGAAAGGCCCCTAAAGCTCTAAAACTAACTGAGACTGTTCCTAAAGCTAACTAGACAGATGGGTAAGACTGTGACCCTAAAGCTAACCAGAGACTGTTCCTAACCAGCTAAGCAGTGTTGTCCTGTCTAACCACTGTTACCCTAAAGCTAACTGGAGACTGTTCCTCCAGCTAACCTGGAGACTGTTCCTAAAGCTAACTCTGGAGAACCACTAGTCAAAGGAGATTGAATACCTGCCGCCCCTCCAAGCTAACCAGGGAGACCCTGTTCCCTAAAGCTAACCACTAGTCTACTGTTCTCTAAAGCTAACTAAAAGAGACTGTTCCTAAAGTAGCTAACTGGAGACTGTTCTAAAAGCTAACTGGAGCTGTTCTCTATTCGGGGGCCACTAGCTAACTGGAGACTGTTCCTAAAAAAGACTAACTGGAGACTGTCCATCTCCTAACTAGCTAACCGGAGACTGTCAAACCTAAAGCTAACTGGATACAACCTGTTCTAAAAGTCTAACTGCCGAGACTGTTCTAACAGAGTCACTAACAAATAGCTAGACTGTTCCTAAAAAGCTAACCAGAGTCTACTCTAAACCTCCACTCTAACCACTAAGTCTAGAGACTGTTCCTAACTAAAGCTACCGTAGACTGTTACCCTGGCCCTGTTCCTAAAGCTAACTAACCGAGACTGTTCCTAAAGCTAAAGTTCCTAAAGCTAACTGGAGACTGTTCCTCCTCTGCTAACTGTACTGTTCCTAAAGTGGAGACTGTTCCTAAAGCTAATGTAGACTGTTCCTAAAGCTAACTGGAGACTGTTCCTAGCTAACCGGAGAAGCTAACTGGAGACTGTTTCTAAAGACTGCTAAAGCTAACTGGAGACTGTTCCTAAAGCCCCTAACTGGAGACTGTTCCTGAGACTGTTCCTAAAGCTAACTGGAGACTGGAGACTGTTCCTAAAGCTAAGCTAACTGGAGACTGTTCCTAAAGCTAACTGGAGACTGTTCCTAAAGCTAACTGGAGACTGTTCCTAAAGCTAAGGAGCTGTTCCTAAAGAGACTGTTCCTAAAGCAGAGACTGTTCCTAAAGCTAAAAGAGAGTGGACTCAGTGTTCCTAAAGACTGTTCCTAAAGCTAACTAGAGACTGTTCCTAAAGCTAACTGAGACTGTTCCTAAAGCTAACTGGAGACTGTTCCTAAAGCTAACTGTTCCTAAAGCTAACTGGAGACTGTTCCTAAAGCTAACTGAGACTGTTCCTAAAGCTAACTGGAGACTGTTCCTAAAGCTAACTGGAGACTGTTCCTAAAGCTAACTGGAGACTGTTCCCTAACTAAAGCTAACTGGAGACTGTTCCTAAAGCTAACCGGAGACTGTTCCTAAAGCTAACTGGAGACTGTTCCTAAAGCTAACTGGAGACTGTTCCTAAAGCTAACTGGAGACTGTTCCTAAAGCTAACTGGAGACTGTTCCTAAAGCTAACTAAAGAGACTGTTCCTAAAGCTAACTGGAGACTGTTCCTAAAGCTAACTGGAGACTGTTCCTAAAGCTAACCGAGACTGTTCCTAAAGCTAACTAGAGACTGTTCCTAAAGCTAACTAAAGGAGACTGTTCCTAAAGCTAACTGGAGACTGTTCCTAAAGCTAACTGGAGACTGTTCCTAAAGCTAACTGGAGACTGTTCCTAAAGCTAACTGGAGACTGTTCCTAAAGCTAACTGGAGACTGTTCCTAAAGCTAACTGGAGACTGTTCCTAAAGCTAACTGGAGACTGTTCCTAAAGCTAACTGGAGACTGTTCCTAAAGCTAACTAAAGGAGACTGTTCCTAAAGCTAACTGGAGACTGTTCCTAAAGCTAACTGGAGACTGTTCCTAAAGCTAACTGGAGACTGTTCCTAAAGCTAACTGGAGACTGTTCCTAAAGCTAACTGGAGACTGTTCCTAAAGCTAACTGGAGACTGTTCCTAAAGCTAACTGGAGACTGTTCCTAAAGCTAACTGGAGACTGTTCCTAAAGCTAACTGGAGACTGTTCCTAAAGCTAACTGGAGACTGTTCCTAAAGCTAACTGGAGACTGTTCCTAAAGCTAAAGCTAACTGGAGACTGTTCCTAAAGCTAACTGGAGACCTAAAAAGCTAAAGCTGGAGACTGTTCCTAAAGCTAACTGGAGACTGTTCCTAAAGCTAACTGGAGACTGTTCTAAAGCTAACTGGAAAGCTAAGCTAACTGGAGACTGTTCCTAAAGCTAACCGCTAACTAGACTGTTCCTAAAGCTAACTAACTAAAGAGACTGTTCCTAAAGCTAACTGGAGACTGTTCCTAAAGCTAACTGGAGACTGTTCCTAAAGCTAACTGGAGACTGTTCCTAAAGCTAACCGGAGACTGTTCCTAAAGCTAACTGTAGACTGTTCCTAAAGCTAACCGGAGACTGCTCCTAAAGCTAACTGGAGACTGTTCCTAAAGCTAACTGGAGACTGTTCCTAAAGCTAACTTGATTGTTACACGGAGGACCGAGACAACATTACAGCTATGGGTCCATGTTCTCAGTACAGGGAGGACCGAGACAACATTACAGCTATGGGTCTATGTTCTAGTACAGGGAGGACCGAGACAACATTACAGCTATGGGTCCATGTTCTCAGTACAGGGAGGACCGACAACATTACAGATAACATTACAGCTATGGGTCCATGTTCTCAGTACAGGGAGGACCGAGACAACATTACGGCTATGGGTCCATGTTCTCAGTACAGGGAGGACCGAGACAACATTACAGCTATGGGTCCATGTTCTCAGTACAGGGAGGACCGAGACAACATTACAGCTATGGGTCCATGTTCTCAGTACAGGGAGGACCGAGACAACATTACAGCTATGGGTCCATGTTCTCAGTACAGGGAGGACCGAGACAACATTACGGCTATGGGTCCATGTTCTCAGTACAGGGAGGACCGAGACAACATTACGGCTATGGGTCTATGTTCTCAGTACAGGGAGGACCGAGACAACATTACAGCTATGGGTCTATGTTCTCAGTACAGGGAGGACCGAGACAACATTACAGCTATGGGTCCATGTTCTCAGTACAGGGAGGACCGAGATAACATTACAGCTATGGGTCCATGTTCTCAGTACAGGGAGGACCGAGATAACATTACAGTTATGAGTCCATGTTCTCAGTACAGGGAGGACCGAGACAACATTACAGCTATGGGTCTATGTTCTCAGTACAGGGAGGACCGAGACAACATTACAGCTATGGGTCTATGTTCTCAGTACAGGGAGGACCGAGACAACATTACAGCTATGGGTCTATGTTCTCAGTACAGGGAGGACCGAGACAACATTACAGCTATGGGTCTATGTTCTCAGTACAGGGAGGACCGAGACAACATTACAGCTATGGGTCCATGTTCTCAGTACAGGGAGGACCGAGATAACATTACAGTTATGAGTCCATGTTCTCAGTACAGGGAGGACCGAGACAACATTACAGCTATGGGTCCATGTTCTCAGTACAGGGAGGACCGAGATAACATTACAGTTATGAGTCCATGTTCTCAGTACAGGGAGGACCGAGACAACATTACAGCTATGGGTCCATGTTCTCAGTACAGGGAGGACCGAGACAACATTACAGCTATGGGTCCATGTTCTCAGTACAGGGAGGACCGAGACAACATTACGGCTATGGGTCCATGTTCTCAGTACAGGGAGGACCGAGACAACATTACGGCTATGGGTCTATGTTCTCAGTACAGGGAGGACCGAGACAACATTACAGCTATGGGTCTATGTTCTCAGTACAGGGAGGACCGAGACAACATTACAGCTATGGGTCCATGTTCTCAGTACAGGGAGGACCGAGATAACATTACAGCTATGGGTCCATGTTCTCAGTACAGGGAGGACCGAGATAACATTACAGTTATGAGTCCATGTTCTCAGTACAGGGAGGACCGAGACAACATTACAGCTATGGGTCTATGTTCTCAGTACAGGGAGGACCGAGACAACATTACAGCTATGGGTCTATGTTCTCAGTACAGGGAGGACCGAGACAACATTACAGCTATGGGTCTATGTTCTCAGTACAGGGAGGACCGAGACAACATTACAGCTATGGGTCCATGTTCTCAGTACAGGGAGGACCGAGATAACATTACAGTTATGAGTCCATGTTCTCAGTACAGGGAGGACCGAGACAACATTACAGCTATGGGTCCATGTTCTCAGTACAGGGAGGACCGAGATAACATTACAGTTATGAGTCCATGTTCTCAGTACAGGGAGGACCGAGATAACATTACAGCTATGGGTCCATGTTCTCAGTACAGGGAGGACCGAGACAACATTACAGCTATGGGTCTATGTTCTCAGTACAGGGAGGACCGAGACAACATTACAGCTATGGGTCCATGTTCTCAGTACAGGGAGGACCGAGACAACATTACAGCTATGGGTCCATGTTCTCAGTACAGGGAGGACCGAGACAACATTACAGCTATGGGTCCATGTTCTCAGTACAGGGAGGACCGAGACAACATTACGGCTATGGGTCCATGTTCTCAGTACAGGGAGGACCGAGACAACATTACAGCTATGGGTCTATGTTCTCAGTACAGGGAGGACCGAGACAACATTACAGCTATGGGTCCATGTTCTAGTACAGGGAGGACCGAGATAACATTACAGCTATGGGTCCATGTTCTAGTACAGGGAGGACCGAGATAACATTACAGCTATGGGTCTATGTTTTTACAGTAGGAGTGCTGATTTAGGATGAAGTCCACCCCTTCCCCCCCTCTCCTGTCCATATAAACATATTTATTATGATCCAATAGGATCAACTGATCTTAGATAAGCACTTCCACTATGAGACATGTTTTGAATACAAGCCCAAGATCTACAAATCAGGTTAATAGCCAATAAACTGTTGAGTGTGTGAACAAACAGTCTTGTTAACATTACCATTAAGCAAACAGTTTACCAGAGAGTGATCTGTCGAGGCCTGTCTATAAGATATGATCAGGTTTACCAGAGAGTGATCTGTTGAGGCCTGTCTATAGGATATGATCAGGTTTACCAGAGACTGATCTGTCGAGGCCTGTCTATAGGATATGATCAGGTTTACCAGAGAGTGATCTGTCAAGGCCTGTCTATAGGGTATTATCAGGTTTACCAGAGAGTGATCTGTCAGGGCCTGTCCATAGGATATGATCAGGTTTACCAGAGAGTGATCTGTCGAGGCCTGTCCATAGGATATGATCAGGTTTACCAGAGAGTGATCTGTTGAGGCCTGTCTATAGGATATGATCAGGTTTACCAGAGAGTGATCTGTCAAGGCCTGTCTATAGGGTATTATCAGGTTTACCAGAGAGTGATCTGTCAAGGCCTGTCTATAGGATATGATCAGGTTTACCAGAGAGTGATCTGTCGAGGCCTGTCTATAGGATATGATCAGGTTTACCAGAGACTGATCTGTCAAGGCCTGTCTATAGGATATGATCAGGTTTACCAGAGAGTGATCTGTCGAGGCCTGTCTATAGGATATGATCAGGTTTACCAGAGAGTGATCTGTCAGGGCCTGTCCATAGGATATGATCAGGTTTACCAGAGAGTGATCTGTCAAGGCTTGTCTATAGGGTATTATCAGGTTTACCAGAGAGTGATCTGTCAGGGCCTGTCCATAGGATATGATCAGGTTTACCAGAGAGTGATCTGTCGAGGCCTGTCTATAGGATATGATCAGGTTTACCAGAGTGATCTGTCGAGGCCTGTCTATAGGATATGATCAGGTTTACCAGAGAGTGATCTGTCGAGGCCTGTCTATAGGATATGATCAGGTTTACCAGAGAGTGATCTGTCGAGGCCTGTCTATAGGATATGATCAGGTTTACCAGAGAGTGATCTGTCGAGGCCTGTCTATAGGATATGATCAGGTTTACCAGAGAGTGATCTGTCGAGGCCTGTCTATAGGATATGATCAGGTTTACCAGAGTGATCTGTCGAGGCCTGTCTATAGGATATGATCAGGTTTACCAGAGAGTGATCTGTCGAGGCCTGTCTATAGGATATGATCATCAGATTCAGTCCAGCTATATCAACTGGCGGTAACAAGTTATTGTTGAATACAAACCTGGCAACTAAAATCATCTCTTTTGATGTTTCAAAAGCCATTTATTCCCCCAAGCCTGGCTGTCAGCAATATGCAGTAATATGGCCAATATGCAGCAATATGGCCAAGAAAGACAATGGAAGACCATGGAAGAAAATGAAAGACAATGGAAGGCAATGGAAGGCAATGGAAGGCAATGGAAGGCAATGGAAGACAATGGAAGGCAATGGAAGACAATGGAAGGCAATGGAAGGCAATGGAAGACAATGGAAGGCAATGGAAGGCAATGGAAGGCAATGGAAGGCAATGGAAGGCAATGGAAGACAATGGAAGGCAATGGAAGACAATGGAAGACAATGCAAGACAATGGAGGCAATGGAAGACAATGGAAGGCAATGGACTACAACGAAAGACAATGCAAGACAATGCAAGACATTGAAAGACATTGAAATACATTGAAATACATTGAAATACATTGAAAGACAATGAAAGACATTGAAATACAATGCATGCAGGCGATGAGTGGACTGGCACCCAGTCAAGGCTAATGGGACGTAACATTATTGCCTTTGAACGACTTTCTCTCTGGTTTATTCTGCGTGTCGACAGTCAGCATTTCAAAACGTGAGTCATATCCATTACATTGCAGCTGTTAAAGTGGTTCCGAATCCACACAGCCTTTGAAAACGGCCCCTTTGTTGTGGCTTCGTGGCTTCGCTCTGTCTCTGTCATTGACTGTGGTGTAACTAAACGCATCCCAAAACACGCACCCTATACCCTATGTAGTGCACTACTTTGGACCAGGGCCCTTAGGTGTCTGATCTAAAGTCGTTGTACTATATTAGGGAAAAGGGTGACATTTGGGACACGGCCACGGTCTCTTGTAATACAGCTAGACTGTCATGGTGTTCCTTTCTTGACTGACTGTACTAATGAAAACATTTCAACTAGAAAACACACGTACGACCGCCAGTCTACCCAAGATGCTTTGTAACGTGATGAATGGATTGGAAAGCTTTCTGAAGACAGCCAGCCCAGCACACAGTCATCAAGTTGGTTATGGGATGATGTCTTTGTGTCCAAGGGACTGGCTATTCTGCCTGTTGGTTATGGGATGATGTCTTTGTGTCCAAGGGACTGGCTGTTCTGCCTGTTGGTTAAAGTTGATGGCTTTGTGTCCAAGGGACTGGCTATTCTGCCTGTTGGTTATGGGATGATGTGTTTGTGTCCAAGGGACTGGCTGTTCTGCCTGTTGGTTAAAGTTGATGGCTTTGTGTCCAAGGGACTGGCTGTTCTGCCTGTTGGTTATGGGATGATGTCTTTGTGTCCAAGGGACTGGCTGTTCTGCCTGTTGGTTAAAGTTGATGGCTTTGTGTCCAAGGGACTGGCTGTTCTGCCTGTTGGTTAAAGTTGATGGCTTTGTGTCCAAGGGACTGGCTGTTCTGCCTGTTGGTTAAAGTTGATGGCTTTGTGTCCAAGGGACTGGCTGTTCTGCCTGTTGGTTAAAGTTGATGGCTTTGTGTCCAAGGGACTGGCTGTTCTGCCTGTTGGTTTAAGTTGATGTCTTTGTGTCCAAGGGACTGGCTGTTCTGCCTGTTGGTTAAAGTTGATGTCTTTGTGTCCAAGGGACTGGCTGTTCTGCCTGTTGGTTAAAGTTGATGGCTTTGTGTCCAAGGGACTGGCTGTTCTGCCTGTTGGTTATGGGATGATGTCGTTGTGTCCAAGGGACTGGCTGTTCTGCCTGTTGGTTATGGGACGATGTCTTTGTGTCCAAGGGACTGGCTGTTCTGCCTGTTGGTTAAAGTTGATGGCTTTGTGTCCAAGGGACTGGCTGTACTGCCTGTTGGTTAAAGTTGATGGCTTTGTGTCCAAGGGACTGGCTGTTCTGCCTGTTGGTTAAAGTTGATGGCTTTGTGTCCAAGGGACTGGCTGTTCTGCCTGTTGGTTATAGTTGATGTCTTTGTGTCCAAGGGACTGGCTGTTCTGCTTGTTGGTTAAAGTTGATGTCTTTGTGTCCAAGGGACTGGCTATTCTGCCTGTTGGTTATGGGATGATGTCTTTGTGTCCAAGGGACTGGCTGTTCTGCCTGTTGGTTAAAGTTGATGGCTTTGTGTCCAAGGGACTGGCTATTCTGCCTGTTGGTTATGGGATGATGTGTTTGTGTCCAAGGGACTGGCTGTTCTGCCTGTTGGTTAAAGTTGATGGCTTTGTGTCCAAGGGACTGGCTGTTCTGCCTGTTGGTTATGGGATGATGTCTTTGTGTCCAAGGGACTGGCTGTTCTGCCTGTTGGTTAAAGTTGATGGCTTTGTGTCCAAGGGACTGGCTGTTCTGCCTGTTGGTTAAAGTTGATGGCTTTGTGTCCAAGGGACTGGCTGTTCTGCCTGTTGGTTAAAGTTGATGGCTTTGTGTCCAAGGGACTGGCTGTTCTGCCTGTTGGTTAAAGTTGATGGCTTTGTGTCCAAGGGACTGGCTGTTCTGCCTGTTGGTTTAAGTTGATGTCTTTGTGTCCAAGGGACTGGCTGTTCTGCCTGTTGGTTAAAGTTGATGTCTTTGTGTCCAAGGGACTGGCTGTTCTGCCTGTTGGTTAAAGTTGATGGCTTTGTGTCCAAGGGACTGGCTGTTCTGCCTGTTGGTTATGGGATGATGTCGTTGTGTCCAAGGGACTGGCTGTTCTGCCTGTTGGTTATGGGACGATGTCTTTGTGTCCAAGGGACTGGCTGTTCTGCCTGTTGGTTAAAGTTGATGGCTTTGTGTCCAAGGGACTGGCTGTACTGCCTGTTGGTTAAAGTTGATGGCTTTGTGTCCAAGGGACTGGCTGTTCTGCCTGTTGGTTAAAGTTGATGGCTTTGTGTCCAAGGGACTGGCTGTTCTGCCTGTTGGTTATAGTTGATGTCTTTGTGTCCAAGGGACTGGCTGTTCTGCTTGTTGGTTAAAGTTGATGTCTTTGTGTCCAAGGGACTGGCTGTTCTGCCTGTTGGTTTAAGTTGATGTCTTTGTGTCCAAGGGACTGGCTGTTCTGCCTGTTGGTTAAAGTTGATGGCTTTGTGTCCAAGGGACTGGCTGTTCTGCCTGTTGGTTATGGGACGATGTCTTTGTGTCCAAGGGACTGGCTGTTCTGCCTGTTGGTTAAAGTTGATGGCTTTGTGTCCAAGGGACTGGCTGTTCTGCCTGTTGGTTAAAGTTGATGGCTTTGTGTCCAAGGGACTGGCTGTTCTTCCATGTTGGTTAAAGTTGATGGCTTTGTGTCCAAGGGACTGGCTGTTCCCCCTGTTGGTTAAAGTTGATGGCTTTGTGTCCAAGGGACTGGCTGTTCTGCCTGTTGGTTACGGGGTGATGTCTTTGTGTCCAAGGGGACTGGCTGTTCTGCCTGTTGGTTATGGGATGATGTCTTTGTGTCCAAGGGACTGGCTGTTCCCCCTGTTGGTTATGGGATGATCTCTTTGTGTCCAAGGGACTGGCTGTTCCCCCTGTTGGTTACGGGATGATGTCTTTGTGTCCAAGGGACTGGCTGTTCCCCCTGTTGGTTATGGGATGATGGCTTTGTGTCCAAGGGACTGGCTGTTCTGCATGTTGGTTAAAGTTGATGTCTTTGTGTCCAAGGGACTGGCTGTTCCCCCTGTTGGTTATGGGATGATGTCTTTGTGTCCAAGGGACTGGCTGTTCCCCCTGTTGGTTATGGGATGATGGCTTTGTGTCCAAGGGACTGGCTGTTCTGCCTGTTGGTTAAAGTTGATGGCTTTGTGTCCAAGGGACTGGCTGTTCCCCCTGTTGGTTAAAGTTGATGGCTTTGTGTCCAAGGGACTGGCTGTTCTGCCTGTTGGTTATGGGATGATGTCTTTGTGTTCAAGGGACTGGCTGTTCTGCCTGTTGGTTATGGGATGATGTCTTCGTGTCCAAGGGACTGGCTGTTCTGCCTGTTGGTTATGGGATGATGTCTTCGTGTTCAAGGGACTGGCTGTTCTGCCTCTTGGTTATGGGATGATGTCTTTGTGTCCAAGGGACTGGCTGTTCTGCCTGTTGGTTAAAGTTGATGGATTTGTGTCCAAGGGACTGGCTGTTCTGCCTGTTGGTTATGGGATGATGTCTTTGTGTTCAAGGGACTGGCTGTTCTGCCTGTTGGTTATGGGATGATGTCTTCGTGTCCAAGGGACTGGCTGTTCTGCCTGTTGGTTATGGGATGATGTCTTTGTGCCCAAGGGACTGGCTGTTCTGCCTGTTGGTTATGGGATGATGTCTTTGTGTCCAAGGGACTGGCTGTTCTGCCTGTTGGTTAAAGTTAATGTCTTTGTGTCCAAGGGACTGGCTGTTCTGCCTGTTGGTTATGGGATGATGTCTTTGTGTCCAAGGGACTGGCTGTTCTGCCTGTTGGTTAAAGTTGATGGCTTTGTGTCCAAGGGACTGGCTGTTCTGCCTGTTGGTTAAAGTTGATGTCTTCGTGTCCAAGGGACTGGCTGTTCCCCCTGTTGGTTAAAGTTGATGGCTTTGTGTCCAAGGGACTGGCTGTTCCCCCTGTTGGTTAAAGTTGATGGCTTTGTGTCCAAGGGGCTTTGTGTCCAAGGGACTGGCTGTTCTGCCTGTTGGTTATGGTATGATGTCTTTGTGTTCAAGGGACTGGCTGTTCTGCCTGTTGGTTATGGGATGATGTCTTCGTGTCCAAGGGACTGGCTGTTCTGCCTGTTGGTTATGGGATGATGTCTTTGTGTCCAAGGGACTGGCTGTTCTGCCTGTTGGTTATGGGATGATGTCTTTGTGTCCAAGGGACTGGCTGTTCTGCCTGTTGGTTAAAGTTGATGTCTTTGTGTCCAAGGGACTGGCTGTTCTGCCTGTTGGTTATGGGATGATGTCTTTGTGTCCAAGGGACTGGCTGTTCTGCCTGTTGGTTATGGGATGATGTCTTTGTGTCCAAGGGACTGGCTGTTCTGCCTGTTGGTTATGGGATGATGTCTTTGTGTCCAAGGGACTGGCTGTTCTGCCTGTTGGTTAAAGTTGATGGCTTTGTGTCCAAGGGACTGGCTGTTCCCCCTGTTGGTTAAAGTTGATGGCTTTGTGTCCAGGGGCTTTGCTTTGTGTCCAAGGGACAAGGGACTGGCTGTTCTGCCTGTTGGTTATGGTATGATGTCTTTGTGTTCAAGGGACTGGCTGTTCTGCCTGTTGGTTATGGGATGATGTCTTCGTGTCCAGGGGACTGGCTGTTCTGCCTGTTGGTTATGGGATGATGTCTTTGTGTCCAAGGGACTGGCTGTTCTGCCTGTTGGTTATGGGATGATGTCTTTGTGTCCAAGGGACTGGCTGTTCTGCCTGTTGGTTAAAGTTGATGTCTTTGTGTCCAAGGGACTGGCTGTTCTGCCTGTTGGTTATGGGATGATGTCTTTGTGTCCAAGGGACTGGCTGTTCTGCCTGTTGGTTAAAGTTGATGTCTTTGTGTCCAAGGGACTGGCTGTTCTGCCTGTTGGTTATGGGATGATGTCTTTGTGTCCAAGGGACTGGCTGTTCTGCCTGTTGGTTAAAGTTGATGGCTTTGTGTCCAAGGGGCTTTGTGTCCAAGGGACTGGCTGTTCTGCCTGTTGTTTAAAGTTGATGTCTTTGTGTCCAAGGGACTGGCTGTTCTGCCTGTTGGTTAAAGTTGATGTCTTTGTGTCCAAGGGACTGGCTGTTCTGCCTGTTGGTTATGGGATGATGGGCCCTTAGGGGCCCTTAGGTGTCCAAGGGAATGAATGTGGTTTTGTCCATTGGGGCTGACAACCCATTTCCCAATACAAGCCACAGAGGAAATACAGTACTCTACTACTATTTTTTAAAAGGAAAACGGTGTTGCAAACTAATTTTGTAGTTGTATTAAAAACTTAAGAGACATACAGTAGTTGAGAGATCAGAGGAGACAGAGTAGAGAGATCAGAAGAGACAGAGTAGAGAGATCAGAGGAGACAGAGTAGAGAGATCAGAGGAGACAGAGTAGAGAGATCAGAGGAGATAGAGTAGAGAGATCAGAGGAGACAGAGTAGAGAGATCAGAGTAGAGAGATCAGAAGAGACAGAGTAGAGAGATCAGAGTAGACAGAGTAGAGAGATCAGAGTAGACAGAGTAGAGAGATCAGAGGAGACAGAGTAGAGAGATCAGAGGAGACAGAGTAGAGAGATCAGAGGAGACAGAGTAGAGAGATCAGAGGAGACAGAGTAGAGAGATCAGAAGAGACAGAGTAGAGAGATCAGAGTAGAGAGATCAGAAGGGACAGAGTAGAGAGATCAGAGGAGACAGAGTAGAGAGATCAGAGTAGACAGAGTAGAGAGATCAGAGGAGACAGAGTAGAGAGATCAGAGGAGACAGAGTAGAGAGATCAGAGGAGACAGAGTAGAGAGATCAGAGGAGACAGAGTAGAGAGATCAGAGTAGAGAGATCAGAAGGGACAGAGTAGAGAGATCAGAGTAGAGAGATCAGAAGAGACAGAGTAGAGAGATCAGAGGAGACAGAGTAGAGAGATCAGAGTAGAGAGATCAGAGGAGACAGACTAGAGAGATCAGAGGAGACAGAGTAGAGAGATCAGAGTAGAGAGATCAGAAGGGACAGAGTAGAGAGATCAGAGGAGACAGAGTAGAGAGATCAGAGTAGACAGAGTAGAGAGATCAGAGGAGACAGAGTAGAGAGATCAGAGGAGACAGAGTAGAGAGATCAGAAGGGACAGAGTAGAGAGATCAGAGGAGATAGAGTAGAGAGATCAGAGGAGACAGAGTAGAGAGATCAGAAGAGACAGAGTAGAGAGATCAGAGTAGAGAGATCAGAAGGGACAGAGTAGAGAGATCAGAGGAGACAGAGTAGAGAGATCAGAGTAGACAGAGTAGAGAGATCAGAGGAGACAGAGTAGAGAGATCAGAGGAGACAGAGTAGAGAGATCAGAAGGGACAGAGTAGAGAGATCAGAGGAGACAGAGTAGAGAGATCAGAGTAGAGAGATCAGAAGGGACAGAGTAGCGAGATCAGAGGAGACAAAGTAGAGAGATCAGAGTAGACAGAGTAGAGAGATCAGAGGAGACAGAGTAGAGAGATCAGAGGAGACAGAGTAGAGAGATCAGAAGAGACAGAGTAGAGAGATCAGAGGAGACAGAGTAGAGAGATCAGAGGAGACAGAGTAGAGAGATCAGAGGAGATAGAGTAGAGAGATCAGAGGAGACAGAGTAGAGAGATCAGAGTAGAGAGATCAGAAGAGACAGAGTAGAGAGATCAGAGTAGACAGAGTAGAGAGATCAGAGTAGACAGAGTAGAGAGATCAGAGGAGACAGAGTAGAGAGATCAGAGGAGACAGAGTAGAGAGATCAGAGGAGACAGAGTAGAGAGATCAGAGGAGACAGAGTAGAGAGATCAGAAGAGACAGAGTAGAGAGATCAGAGTAGAGAGATCAGAAGGGACAGAGTAGAGAGATCAGAGGAGACAGAGTAGAGAGATCAGAGTAGACAGAGTAGAGAGATCAGAGGAGACAGAGTAGAGAGATCAGAGGAGACAGAGTAGAGAGATCAGAGGAGACAGAGTAGAGAGATCAGAGTAGAGAGATCAGAGGAGACAGAGTAGAGAGATCAGAGTAGAGAGATCAGAAGGGACAGAGTAGAGAGATCAGAGTAGAGAGATCAGAGGAGACAGAGTAGAGAGATCAGAGTAGAGAGATCAGAGGAGACAGAGTAGAGAGATCAGAGTAGAGAGATCAGAGGAGACAGAGTAGAGAGATCAGAGGAGACAGAGTAGAGAGATCAGAGTAGAGAGATCAGAAGGGACAGAGTAGAGAGATCAGAGGAGACAGAGTAGAGAGATCAGAGTAGACAGAGTAGAGAGATCAGAGGAGACAGAGTAGAGAGATCAGAGGAGACAGAGTAGAGAGATCAGAAGGGACAGAGTAGAGAGATCAGAGGAGACAGAGTAGAGAGATCAGAGGAGACAGAGTAGAGAGATCAGAAGAGACAGAGTAGAGAGATCAGAGTAGAGAGATCAGAAGGGACAGAGTAGAGAGATCAGAGGAGACAGAGTAGAGAAATCAGAGGAGACAGAGTAGAGAGATCAGAGGAGACAGAGTAGAGAGATCAGAAGGGACAGAGTAGAGAGATCAGAGGAGACAGAGTAGAGAGATCAGAAGGGACAGAGTAGAGAGATCAGAGGAGACAGAGTAGAGAAATCAGAGTAGAGAGATCAGAAGAGACAGAGTAGAGAGATCAGAGTAGAGAGATCAGAGGAGACAGAGTAGAGAGATCAGAGTAGAGAGATCAGAGGAGACAGAGTAGAGAGATCAGAGGAGACAGAGTAGAGAGATCAGAGTAGAGAGATCAGAAGGGACAGAGTAGCGAGATCAGAGGAGACAGAGTAGAGAGATCAGAGTAGACAGAGTAGAGAGATCAGAGGAGACAGAGTAGAGAGATCAGAGGAGACAGAGTAGAGAGATCAGAAGGGACAGAGTAGAGAGATCAGAGGAGACAGAGTAGAGAGATCAGAGTAGATAGATCAGAGTAGAGAGATCAGAGGAGACAGAGTAGAGAGATCAGAAGGGACAGAGTAGAGAGATCAGAGTAGACAGAGTAGAGAGATCAGAGGAGACAGAGTAGAGAGATCAGAGGAGATAGAGTTGAGAGATCAGAGGAGACAGATTAGAGAGATCAGAAGAGACATAGTAGAGAGATCAGAGTAGAGAGATCAGAGGAGACAGAGTAGAGAGATCAGAAGAGACATAGTAGAGAGATCAGAGTAGAGAGATCAGAGGAGACAGAGTAGAGAGATCAGAGGAGACAGAGTAGAGAGATCAGAAGGGACAGAGTAGAGAGATCAGAGGAGACAGAGTAGAGAGATCAGAGGAGATAGAGTTGAGAGATCAGAGGAGACAGATTAGAGAGATCAGAAGAGACATAGTAGAGGAGACAGAGTAGAGAGATCAGAGGAGACAGAGTAGAGAGATCAGAAGAGACATAGTAGAGAGATCAGAGTAGAGAGATCAGAGTAGACAGAGTAGAGAGATCAGAGGAGACAGAGTAGAGAGATCAGAGGAGACAGAGTAGAGAGATCAGAAGAGACATAGTAGAGAGATCAGAGTAGAGAGATCAGAGTAGACAGAGTAGAGAGATCAGAAGAGACATAGTAGAGAGATCAGAGTAGACAGAGTAGAGAGATCAGAGGAGACAGAGTAGAGAGATCAGTAGAGAGATCAGAGGAGACAGAGTAGAGAGATCAGAAGGGACAGAGTAGAGAGATCAGAGGAGACAGAGTAGAGAGATCAGAGGAGACAGAGTAGAGAGATCAGAAGGGACAGAGTAGAGAGATCAGAGGAGATAGAGTAGAGAAATCAGAGTAGAGAGATCAGAGGAGACAGAGTAGAGAGATCAGAGGAGACAGAGTAGAGAGATCAGAGTAGAGAGATCAGAGGAGACAGGGTAGAGAGATCAGAGGAGACAGAGTAGAGAGATCAGAGGAGACAGAGTAGAGAGATCAGAGTAGAGAGATCAGAGGAGACAGATTAGAGAGATCAGAGGAGACAGAGTAGAGAGATCAGAGTAGACAGAGTAGAGAGATCAGAGGAGACAGAGTAGAGAGATCAGAAGGGACAGAGTAGAGAGATCAGAGGAGATAGAGTAGAGAGATCAGAGGAGACAGAGTAGAGAGATCAGAGTAGAGAGATCAGAGGAGACAGAGTAGAGAGATCAGAGGAGACAGAGTAGAGAGATCAGTAGAGACAGAATAGAGAGATCAGAATAGACAGTATGGAGAGATCAGAAGCAGGGAGACAGTATAGAGGTAGCAGAAGCAGGGAGTCAGTATAGAGAGCTCAGAAGCAGGGAGGCAGTATAGAGAGATCAGAAGCAGTGAGGCAGTAAAGAGGGAGCAAAAGCAGGGAGTCAGTATAGAGAGCTCAGAAGCAGGGAGACAGTATAGAGGGAGCAGAAGCAGGGAGACAGTATCGAGGGAGCAGAAGCAGGGAGACAGTATCGAGGGAGCAGAAGCAGGGAGACAGTATCGAGGGAGCAGAAGCAGGGAGGCAGTATGGAGAGATCAGAAGCAGGGAGACAGTATAGAGGGAGCAGAAGCAGGGACACAGTATCGAGGGAGCAGAAGCAGGGAGGCAGTATAGAGGGAGCAGAAGCAGGGAGACAGTATAGAGAGACCAGAAGAGGCAGTATAGAGAGATCAGAAGCAGGGAGACAGTATAGAGAGATCAGAAGAGACAGTATAGAGAGATCAGAAGCAGGGAGACAGTATAGAGAGATCAGAAGCAGGGAGACAGTATAGAGAGATCAGGAGAGACAGTATAGAGAGATCAGAAGCAGGGAGACAGTATTGAGAGATCAGAAGCAGGGAGACAGTATAGAGAGATCAGAAGCAGGGAGACAGTATAGAGAGATCAGAAGCAGGGAGACAGTATAGAGGGAGCAGAAAAGGCAGTATAGAGAGAGCAGAAGCAGGGAGACAGTATAGAGAGATCAGAAGAGACAGTATAGAGAGAGCAGAAGCAGGGAGACAGTATAGAGAGATCAGAAGCAGGGAGACAGTATAGAGAGATCAGGAGAGACAGTATAGAGAGATCAGAAGCAGGGAGACAGTATTGAGAGATCAGAAGCAGGGAGACAGTATAGAGAGATCAGAAGCAGGGAGACAGTATAGAGAGATCAGAAGCAGGGAGACATTATAGAGGGAGCAGAAGAGGCAGTATAGAGAGAGCAGAAGCAGGGAGACAGTGTAGAGAGATCAGAAGAGGCAGTATAGAGAGAGCAGAAGCAGGGAGACAGTATAGAGAGATCAGAAGAGACAGTATAGAGAGATCAGAAGCAGGGAGACAGTATAGAGAGATCAGAAGCAGGGAGACAGTATAGAGAGATCAGAAGCAGGGAGACAGTATAGAGAGATCAGAAGAGACAGTATAGAGAGAGCAGAAGCAGGGAGACAGTATAGAGAGATCAGAAGCAGGGAGACAGTATAGAGAGATCAGAAGCAGGGAGACAGTATAGAGAGATCAGAAGCAGGGAGACAGTCTAGAGAGATCAGAAGGAGGGAGACAGTATAGAGAGATCAGAAGCAGGGAGACAGTATAGAGAGATCAGAAGCAGGGAGACAGTATAGAGGGAGCAGAAGCAGGGAGACAGTATAGAGGGAGCAGAAGCAAGGAGTCAGTATAGAGGGAGCAGAAGCAGGGAGACAGTATAGAGAGATCAGAAGCAGGGAGACTGTATAGAGAGATCAGAAGAGGCAGTATAGAGAGAGCAGAAGCAGGGAGACAGTATAGAGAGATCAGAAGAGACAGTATAGAGAGAGCAGAAGCAGGGAGACAGTGTAGAGAGATCAGAAGCAGGGAGACAGTATAGAGAGATCAGAAGCAGGGAGACAGTATAGAGGGAGCAGAAGCAGGGAGACAGTATAGAGAGATCAGAAGCAGGGAGACAGTATAGAGGGAGCAGAAGCAGGGAGACAGTATAGAGAGATCAGAAGCAGGGAGACAGTATAGAGAGATCAGAAGAGGCAGTATAGAGAGATCAGAAGAGACAGTATAGAGAGATCAGAAGCAGGGAGACAGTATAGAGAGATCAGAAGCAGGGAGACAGTATAGAGAGATCAGAAGAGACAGTATAGAGAGATCAGAAGCAGGGAGACAGTATAGAGAGATCAGAAGCAGGGAGACAGTATAGAGAGATCAGAAGAGACAGTATAGAGAGATCAGAAGCAGGGAGACAGTATAGAGAGATCAGAAGCAGGGAGACAGTATAGAGAGATCAGAAGAGACAGTATAGAGAGAGCAGAAGCAGGGAGACAGTATAGAGGGAGCAAAAGCAGGGAGACAGTATAGAGGGAGCAGAAGCAGGGAGTCAGTATAGAGAGATCAGAAGAGGCAGTATAGAGAGAGCAGAAGCAGGGAGACAGTATAGAGAGATCAGAAGCAGGGAGACAGTATAGAGAGATCAGAAGCAGGGAGACAGTATAGAGAGATCAGAAGCAGGGAGACAGTATAGAGGGAGCAAAAGCAGGGAGACAGTATAGAGGGAGCAGAAGCAGGGAGTCAGTATAGAGAGATCAGAAGAGGCAGTATAGAGAGAGCAGAAGCAGGGAGACAGTATAGAGAGATCAGAAGCAGGGAGACAGTATAGAGAGATCAGAAGCAGGGAGACAGAGTAGAGGTAGCAGACGTTGGGTGTATACGTTTCCTCTCCAACAGACTCCCTGCCAGTAAACACACCAGATCGTTATCCTGATATATCATTGGCTGATTCCTCGCCTGACACTCATATACTGTTTCTTGGAAATAATAAATGGCTGAAATGTTTCATCCTCTTTTATTGTCTTTATATATTTCAAGTCATATTGTATTTACAATCATCAGTTGGACTGTTGAACCCATTGTAGAACTGGCCCTGGGGCAATTCTGGCAAATGCCAGATGGGCTGGTCCATCTTTAACTCAGTGGGTCGGTCTAAATTGGGGATTTAGAGCAAAATAATCATTATTATTTGACTAATTATAGGAGCCAAGAGGGAAAGAAATGGGATTGTGTGGCTGCCTTAAGGGGGGAAATTGACTTATGTGTTAGAAATGGGATAGTGTGGTTGCCTCGAAGGGGGAAAATGGACTGAAATGCCTGGACCGATTTTTTGTCCGAGTCCACCCCTGGTTGAACTCTTGGCTGCTCTTTCCTAGAAAACATCAACACAGAGATTACTGTACCTAATACATAACTACATTACACCTGTTACTATTACTATGTTGCTTGTGTGTGTGTGTGTGTGTGTGTGTGTGTGTGTGTGTGTGTGTGTGTGTGTGTGTGTGTGTGTGTGTGTGTGTGTGTGTGTGTGTGTGTGTGTGTGTGTGTGTGTGTGTGTGTGTGTGTGTGTGTGTGTGTGTGTGTGTGTGTGTGTGTGTGTATGGTGTGTTTGTGTGATGTATGTGTGTGTGTGTGTGTGTGTGTGTGTGTGTGTGTGTGTGTGTGTGTGTGTGTGTGTGTGTGTGTGTGTGTGTGTGTGTGTGTGTGTGTGTGTGTGTGTGTGTGTGTGTGTGTGTGTGTGTGTGTGTGTGTGTGTGTGTGTGTGTGTGTATGGTGTGTATGGTGTGTGGTGTGTGTGTGTGTATGGTATGTGTGTTTGTGTGATGTATGGTGTGTGTGTGTGTGTGTGTGTGTGTGTGTGTGTGTGTGTGTGTGTGTGTGTGTGTGTGTGTGTGTGTGTGTGTGTGTGTGTGTGTGTGTGTGTGTGTGTGTGTGTGTGTGTGTGTGTGTGTGTGTATGTGTGTGTGTGTGTGTGTGTATGGTATGTGTGTTTGTGTGATGTATGGTGTGTGTGTGTGTGTGTGTGTGTGTGTGTGTGTGTGTGTGTGTGTGTGTGTGTGTGTGTGTGTGTGTGTGTGTGTGTGTGTGTGTGTGTGTGTGTATGGTGTGTATGGTGTGTGTGTGTGTGTGTGTATGGTATGTGTGTTTGTGTGTGTATGTGTGTGTGTGTGTGTGTGTGTGTGTGTGTGTGTGTGTGTGTGTGTGTGTGTGTGTGTGTGTGTGTGTGTGTGTGTGTGTGTGTGTGTGATGTATGTGTGTGTGTGTGTGTGTGTATGGTGTGTGTGTGTGTGTGTGTGTGTGTGTGTGTGTGTGTGTGTGTGTGTGTGTGTGTGTGTGTGTGTGTGTGTGTGTGTGTGTGTGTGTGTGTGTGTGTGTGTGTGTGTGTGTGTGTGTGTATGGTATGTGTGTGTGTTTGTGTGGTGTGTGTGTGTGATGTATGGTGTGTGTGTATGGTGTGTGGTGTGTGTGTATGGTGTGTGGTGTGTGTGTATGGTGTGTGGTGTGTGTGTATGGTTTGTGGTGTGTGTGTATGGTATGTGTGTATGGTATATGTGTGTGTGTGTATTGTATGTGTGTGTGTGTGTATGGTATGTGTGTGTGTGTGTTATACTCTGGTAATACATGTGTGGTACTGTAGGTCAACAGGATCTGGGCTCCTTCTGAATCCCTGATAGAAGTTGCGTACTTTCTCTGTCTCTCAGACGGTGTGACCAGACAGACATTACCAGGACATAAAGGCTCACCTTGAGCGATGCCCTGGTAGTGTAACAATGTTACCACCAGATGGCGCCGGAGTAGAAGGCTGATTGTGGGTTTGTTTTGTTCGTTTATTTGGGTTGTTTTTGTACATAATGTTGTTGTCTCTTATGACGGAAAATAACTTCTGGACATCAGAACTGCGATTACTCTCCACTGATTGGCAGAATCCGTTTTTCCTTAAACGAGTCCGACAAGCCTCTGAATGATATACTGCTCTCGGGAACAGGCCCAGATGCACCATTTGCGTGAAAAGAAGGCGGAGACAAATGGGCCAGAGGGCGGGCTGCCTTCTGAGAATATATAGGTGATCAAATAAACCCCCACTTCCTTCCATTCTGCTAGCAAACGTGCAATCTTTGGAAAAATAAAATCGATGACCTACGCGGAAGATTGAACTACCAACGGGACATTCAAAACTGTAATATCTGATGCTTCACGGAGTCGTGGCAGAACGAAGACATTATCAACATACAGCTGTCTGGTTATACCCTGTCTCAGTAGGATAGAACAGCGGTGTCTGGTTATACCCTGTCTCAGCAGGATAGAACAGCGGTGTCTGGTTAGACCCTGTCTCAGCAGGATAGAACAGCGGTGTCTGGTTATACCCTGTATCAGCAGGATAGAACAGCGGTGTCTGGTTATACCCTGTCTCAGCAGGATAGAACAGCGGTGTCTGGTTAGACCCTGTCTCAGCAGGATAGAACAGCGGTGTCTGGTTATACCCTGTCTCAGTAGGATAGAACAGCGGTGTCTGGTTATACCCTGTCTCAGCAGGATAGAACAGCGGTGTCTGGTTATACCCTGTCTCAGCAGGATAGAACAGAGGTGTCTGGTTATACCCTGTCTCAGCAGGATAGAACAGCGGTGTCTGGTTATACCCTGTCTCAGTAGGATAGAACAGCGGTGTCTGGTTATACCCTGTCTCAGTAGGATAGAACAGCGGTGTCTGGTTATACCCTGTCTCAGCAGGATAGAACAGCGGTGTCTGGTTAGACCCTGTCTCAGTAGGATAGAACAGCGGTGTCTGGTTAGACCCTGTCTCAGTAGGATAGAACAGCGGTGTCTGGTTAGACCAGGGGCGGAGGACTATGTCGTTCTGTAAATAACAGCTGGTGCACGATAACTAAGGAAGTCTTGAGGTGTTGCTCGCCCGAGGAAGAGTATCTCATGATAAGCTGTAGACTACACTATCTACCTAGAGAGTTTTCATCTGTATTTTTCTCAGCTGTCTACATACCACCACAGACTGATGCTGGCACCTAAGACAGCACTGAATGAGCTGTATTCTGCCATAAGCAAACAGGAAAACGCTCATCCAGAGGCGGCGCTCCTAGTAGCCGGGGACTTTAATTTCAGGGAAACTTAAATCTGTTTTACCAAATTTCTATCAGCATGTTCAATGTGCAACCAGAGGGAAAATAACTCTGGACCACCTTTGCTCTACACACAGAGACGCATACAAAGCTCTCCCTCGCCCTCCGTTCGGCAAATCTGACCATAATTCTATCCTCCTGATTCCTGCTTACAAGCACAAAATGAAGCAGGAAGCACCAGTGACTCAGGCTATAAAAAAGTGGTCAGATGAAGCAGATGCTAAAAACTACAGGACTGTTGTGCATCACAGACTGGAATATGTTCCGGGATTCCTCCGATGACATTGAGGAGTAGAACCACATCAGTCACTGGCTTCATCAATAAGTGCATTGAGGAGTAGAACCACATCAGTCACTGGCTTCATCAATAAGTGCATTGAGGAGTAGAACCACATCAGTCACTGGCTTCATCAATAAGTGCATTGAGGAGTAGAACCACATCAGTCACTGGCTTCATCAATAAGTGCATTGAGGAGTAGAACCACATCAGTCACTGGCTTCATCAATAAGTGCATTGAGGGTAGAACCACATCAGTCACTGGCTTCATCAATAAGTGCATTGAGGAGTAGAACCACATCAGTCACTGGCTTCATCAATAAGTGCATTGAGGAGTAGAACCACATCAGTCACTGGCTTCATCAATAAGTGCATTGAGGAGTAGAACCACATCAGTCACTGGCTTCATCAATAAGTGCATTGAGGAGTAGAACCACATCAGTCACTGGCTTCATCAATAAGTGCATTGAGGAGTAGAACCACATCAGTCACTGGCTTCATCAATAAGTGCATTGAGGAGTAGAACCACATCAGTCACTGGCTTCATCAATAAGTGCATTGAGGAGTAGAACCACATCAGTCACTGGCTTCATCAATAAGTGCATTGAGGAGTAGAACCACATCAGTCACTGGCTTCATCAATAAGTGCATTGAGGAGTAGAACCACATCAGTCACTGGCTTCATCAATAAGTGCATTGAGGAGTAGAACCACATCAGTCACTGGCTTCATCAATAAGTGCATTGAGGAGTAGAACCACATCAGTCACTGACTTCATCAATAAGTGCATTGAGGATGTCGTCCCCACAGTGACTGTACGTACATACCCCAACCAGAAGCCATGGATTACAGGCAACATTCGCACTGAGCTAAAAGGGTAGAGCTGCTGCTTTCAAGGAGCGGGACTCTAACCCTTATAAGAAATCCTGCTATGCCCTCCGACCAACCATCAAACAAGCAAAGCGTCAATACAGACTAAGATCGAATCCTAATACACCAACTGTAACGCTCGTCGGATGTATCATTGCTTGCAAACCATTACAGACTACAAAGGGAAGCACAGCCGAGAGCCCCGATTGATTTTTTGTGGGGTTTGTATCATTTGATTTACACAACACGCCTACCACTTTGAAGATGCTAAATATTTTTTTACTGTGAAACAAACAAGAAATAAGACAAAAAAAAAACAGAAAACTTGAGCGTGTCTAACCATTATACTAACTACTATACTAGTCAATAGTTTGTGGAGCCACCTTTCGCAACAATTACAGCTGCAAGTCTCTTGGGGTATGTCTCTAAAAGCTTGGTACATCTAGACACTGGGGTTTATGCCCATTCTTCAAGACAAAACTGCTAAAGCTCCTTCAAGTTGGATGGGTTCTGCTGGTGTGCAGCGATCTTTAAGTCAGACCACAGATTCTCATTTGGATTGTTGCAGACTCTGGGGCCTTTCAGAACATGTGTATATACACTGATATCATGTGACAGATCAAACGACACCTAGAATGCTCACAGGTAGACATGATTTAACTAATTATGTGACTTCTGAAGGCAATTGGTTGCACCAGATCTTATTTAGGGGCTTCATAGCAAAGGGGGTGAATAGGTATGTAACCGATGAGAAATGGCTAGGGGCTAGTTAGGGGCAGGAGGGACGAGGAGAGGGACGAGGAGAAATCGAGGTGATGGGCGAGGAATAAGTGCATTGAGGAGTAGAGGGGCGAGGAGAGGGACTTCAGGAAGGGGGAGTGAGGGGCTAGAGAGAGACGAGGAGAGGCTTCATCTCTGAGGGGCGAGGAGAGAGACGAGGAGAGGGACGAGGAGAGGGACGAGGTGAGGGGCGAGGTGAGGGGCGAGGAGAGAGACGAGGAGAGGGACGAGGAGAGGGGCGAGGAGAGGGACTAAGTGGAGGGGACGAGGTGAGGGGCAGGTGAGGGGCGAGGAGAGTAGGCGACTGAGGGGCAGGAGATCAATAAGTGAGGAGAGGTCAGGTCAGGGGCAGTGAGTGGCAAGGAGAGGGACGAGGAGAGGGGCGAGGTGAGGGGCGAGGGAGAGAGACGAGGAGGGGAGGAGAGGGACGAGAGAGGGGCGAGTGAGGCGAGGAGAGGGGCGAGGAGAGGGACGAGGAGAGGGGTAGGAGAGGGGCGAGGAGAGGGACGAGGAGAGGGGCCAGGAAACGAGGAGAGGGGCGAGGTGAGGGGCGAGGTCAGGTGAGGGGCGAGGTGAGTGGCAAGGAGAGGGACGAGGAGAGGGGCGAGGTGAGGGGCGAGGAGAGACGAGGAGAGGGGCGAGGAGAGGGACGAGGAGAGGGGCGAGGTGAGGGGCGATTTGAGAGGGGCGAGGAGAGGGACGACTTTGAAGAGAGGGGCGAGGAGAGGGGCGAGGAGAGGGACGAGAGAGGGGCGAGGAGAGGGAGAGAGAGAGGGGCGAGGAGAGGGACGAGGAGTGGGACGAGGTGAGGGGCGAGGTGAGGGGCGAGGAGAGGCGAGGAGAGGGGCGAGGTGAGGGGCGAGGTCTAGAGGGGCGAGGTGAGTGGCAAGAGAGGGACGAGGAGAGGGGCGAGGTGAGGGGCGAGGAGGGGCGAGGAGAGGGGCGAGGAGAGTCAGGACAGGGGCGAGGTGAGGGGCGAGGAGAGGGGCGAGGAGAGGGACGAGGAGAGGGGCGAGGAGAGGGGCGAGGAGAGAGACGAGGAGAGGGACTGAGGAGAGGGCAGAGAGGGACAGGAGGGACACAGGTGAGGGGAGGAGAGGGGGAGGTGACGAGGAGAGGGGCGAGGTGAGGGGCGAGGTCAGGTGAGGGGCGAGGTGAGGGCAAGGAGAGGGTGAGGAGAGGGACGATGAGGAGAGGGAGAGAGAGGGGGCGAGGTGATGAGAGGTGAGGGGCGAGGTGAGGGGCGAGGAGAGGGGCGAGGAGAGGTGATGGGAGAGGAGAGGGGCGAGGTGAGGGGCGAGGAGAGGGGCGAGGAGAGGGACGAGGAGAGGGGCGAGGAGAGGGGCGAGGAGAGGGGCGAGGAGAGGGACGAGGAGAGGGGCGAGGAGAGGGGCGAGGAGAGGGACGAGGAGAGGGGCGAGGAGAGGGACGAGGAGAGGGGCGAGGAGAGGGTCGAGGAGAGGGATGAGGAGAGGGAGGTGAGGGGCGAGGAGAGGGGCGAGGAGAGGGGCGAGGAGAGGGACGAGGAGAGGGGCGAGGAGAGGGACGAGGAGAGGGGCGAGGAGAGGGTCGAGGAGAGGGACGAGGAGAGGGGCGAGAGAGGGGCGAGGAGAGGGGCGAGGAGAGGGACGAGGAGAGGGGCGAGGAGAAGGGAGGAGAGGGACGAGGTGAGGGGGCGAGGAGAGGGGCGAGGAGAGGGGCGAGGAGAGGGACGAGGAGAGGGGCGAGGAGAGGGACGAGGAGAGGCGAGAGAGGGCGAGGAGAGGGATGAGGAGAGGGGCGAGGAGAGTGAGGGAGGAGAGGGAGGAGAGGGGCGAGGAGAGGGGCGAGGAGAGGGACGAGGAGAGGGGCGAGGAGAGGGGCGAGGTGAGGGACGAGGAGAGGGGCGAGGAGACGGACAGAAGCTATACTGTTACACATATGCATGCACCACTTTTCTGTTTTTTGGGAAATTTATTTAAACAAGTTATTTTTTTTCACTTCACCAATTTGGACTATATTGTGTTTGTCCATTTCACGAAATCCAAATAAAATCCATTTTAATTACAGGTTGTAATGCAACTACATAATAAAAACCGGCAAGGAGGATGAATACTTTTGCAAGGCACTGTAACCTGCCTAGATGACTACCGACCTGTAGCAGACATTCTGCAGGCTGATATACAGACTACCAACACCGACCCTTAGCAGACAGTCTGCAGTCTGATATACAGACTACCAACACCGACCCGTAGCACTAACGTCTGTAGCCAATGAAGTGATTTGAAAGGCTGGTCATGGCTCACATCAACACCATTATCCCAGAAACCCTTGACCCACTCCAATTTGCATACCGCCCCAACAGATCCACAGATGATGTAATCTCTATTGCACTCCACACTGCCCTTTCACACCTGGACAAAAGGAACACCTATGTGAGAATGCTATTACCGACTACAGCTCAGTGTTCAACACCATAGTGCCCTCAAAGCTCATCACTAAGGTAAGGACCCTGGGATTAAACACCTTCCTCTGCAACTGGATCCTGGATTTCCTGACGGGCCGCCCCCAGGTGGTAAGGGTAGGTAACAACACATCCACCACGCTGATCTTCAACACAGGAGCCCCTCAGGGGTGTGTGCTCCGTCCCCTCCTGTACTCCCTGTTCACTCATGAATGCACGGCCAGGCATGACTCCAACACCATCATTAAGTTTGCCGATGACACAACAGTGGTAGGCCTGATCACCGACAATGATGAGACAGCCTATAGGAAGGAGGTCAGTGACCTGGCCGTGTGGTGCCAGGACAACAACCTCTCTCTTAACGTGATCAAGACAAAGGAGATGATATTGGACTACAGGAAAAGGACGACCGAGCACACCCCCATTCTCATCGACGGGGCTGTAGTGGAGCAGGTTGAGAGCTTCAAGTTCCTTGGTGTCCACATCACCAACAAACTAACATGGTCCAAGCACAGCAAGACAGTCTTGAAGAGGGCACGACAAAACCTATTACCCCTCAGGAGACTGAAAATATTTGAAATGGGTCCTCAGATCCTCAAAAGGTTCTACAGCAGCACCATCGAGAGCATCCTGGCTGGTATTGTATGGAGTGGTACCAGTATTGCATGGAGTGGTACCAGTATTATATGGAGTGATACCAGTATTGTATGGAGAGGTACCAGTATTATATGGAGTGATACCAGTATTGTACGGAGTGATATCAGTATTGTATGGAGTGATACCAGTATTGTATGGAGTGATACCAGTATTATATGGAGTGATACCAGTATTGTATGGAGAGGTACCAGTATTATATGGAGTGATATCAGTATTGTATGGAGAGGTACCAGTATTATATGGAGTGATACCAGTATTGTATGGAGAGGTACCAGTATTATATGGAGTGATACCAGTATTGTATGGAGTGATACCAGTATTATATGGAGTGATACCAGTATTGTATGGAGAGGTACCAGTATTATATGGAGTGATACCAGTATTGTACGGAGTGATACCAGTATTGTATGGAGTGATACCAGTATTGTATGGAGAGGTACCAGTATTATATGGAGTGATACCAGTATTGTATGGAGAGGTACCAGTATTATATGGAGTGATACCAGTATTGTATGGAGTGATACCAGTATTATATGGAGTGATACCAGTATTGTATGGAGAGGTACCAGTATTATATGGAGTGATACCAGTATTGTACGGAGTGATACCAGTATTGTATGGAGTGATACCAGTATTGTATGGAGTGATACCAGTATTATATGGAGTGATACCAGTATTGTATGGAGAGGTACCAGTATTATATGGAGTGGTACCAGTATTGTATGGAGTGATACCAGTATTGTATGGAGTGGTACCAGTATTGTATGGAGTGATACCAGTATTGTACGGAGTGATACCAGTATTGTATGGAGTGATACCAGTATTGTATGGAGTGATACCAGTATTATATGGAGTGGTACCAGTATTGTATGGAGTGATACTAGTATTGTATGGAGTGATACCAGTATTGTACGGAGTGATACCAGTATTGTATGGAGTGGTACCAGTATTGTATGGAGTGATACCAGTATTATATGGAGTGGTACCAGTATTGTATGGAGTGATACCAGTATTGTATGGCTGGGTTTTAGGTAAACGTAGAGTGTTGCCATTCCATTCAGCCTCTTGGTTCTGGTTTAATATATTGAATGATACAGATTGACACAGATCGGAACTCAGGTTTGGCCATCTTGGCCTTGTGAATATTCTTCGCCAAGTTGGGCCTCGGGTTTCTGAGTCTTTTGCAAGGCTTTGACCATAGTTCCAGATTACAGAACAGCTCCAGAACAAAGGTCAAGACCCGTGCCAGACAAAATGAGAAAGCGTTGAGTGGGTCTGAAACGCTGTACTTGTTGATTCCCACACACACACAAATGTCTAAATATTTAGGGTTAATATCTGTAGCAACAGGGGGTGGATTACAGGGCTGAGACAGCACACCTACTTACGCTGAGAGTAGCAGCACGTTCTCATGCAGCAGTGGATTTTACTCTAGCTTTAATTCAAGTGTATTTTGCTTTACTTTAAGTGTATTTTATTTTACTTTAAATGTATTTTACTTTACTTTAAGTGTATTTTACTTTACTTTAAATGTATTTTACTCTACTTTAAGTGTATTTTAATTTACTTTAAATGTATTTTACTTTAAATGTATTTTACTTTAAATGTATTTTACTTTACTTTAAATGTATTTTACTCTACTTTAAGTGTATTTTATTTCACTTTAAGTGTATTTTACTTTAAGTGTATTTTACTTTACTTTAAATGTATTTTACTTTACTTTAAGTGTATTTTATTTTACTTTAAGTGTATTTTACTTTACTTTAAGTGTATTTTACTTTACTTTAAGTGTATTTTAGTTTACTTTAAGTGTATTTTATTTTACTTTAAATGTATTTTACTTTACTTTAAGTGTATTTTACTCTACTTTAAATGTATTTTACTTTAAATGTATTTTACTTTAAGTGTATTTTATTTTACTTTAAATGTATTTTACTTTACTTTAAGTCTATTTTACTTTACTTTAAATGTATTTTACTTTACTTTAAGTCTATTTTATTTTACTTTAAATGTATTTTACTTTACTTTAAATGTATTTTACTTTACTTTAAGTGTATTTTACTCTACTTTAAATGTATTTTACTTTAAATGTATTTTACTTTAAATGTATTTTACTTTAAATGTATTGTACGTTAAGTGTATTTTACTCCACTTTAAGTGTATTTTACTTTACTTTAAATGTATTTTACTTTAAGTGTATTTTACTTTATTTTAAGTGTATTTTACTTTACTTTAAGTGTATTTTACTTTACTTTAAGTGTATTTTACTTTACTTTAAGTGTATTTTACTTTACGTTAAGTGTATTTTACTCCACTTTAAGTGTATTTTACTTTACTTTAAATGTATTTTACTTTAAGTGTATTTTACTTTACTTTAAATGTATTTTACTTTAAGTGTATTTTACTTTATTTTAAGTGTATTTTACTTTACTTTAAGTGTATTTTACTTTATTTTAAGTGTATTTTACTTTACTTTAAATGTATTTTACTTTAAGTGTATTTTACTTTACTTTAAATGTATTTTACTTTAAGTGTATTTTACTTTATTTTAAGTGTATTTTACTTTACTTTAAGTGTATTTTACTTTACTTTAAGTGTATTTTACTTTACTTTAAGTGTATTTTACTTTACTTTAAGTTTATATTGCTTTACTTTAAGGAGAGGGGAGAGAGAGCGAGAGATAATTCCTGTGGATACCTTAGTTCCACTCAGAAATAATGCCTGGTGATTGCACAATCCATATTCTTACAGATGTCAAGACTTCCTGTGGTGAAAGGAGTCAATTGTGAGTGTATCATTTATCAGAATCATAGCTCTCGAGACGGGTTCAGACTCACTCCAGGAAGCCAAACAGGAGAAATTGTACATTTGTACTCTACTTGTTGACCCGAGGCAGGTGTAGACTTGGCCGCGCCTTGGTACATTGTATTCTACACTGTGAACTAAGATGGAGGTATGCTTGGCACATTGTATTCTAGACCGTGAACTAAGATGGAGGTATACTTGGCACATTGTATTCTAGACCGTGAACTAAGATGGAGGTATGCTTGGCACATTGTATTCTACACTGTGAACTAAGATGGAGGTATGCTTGGCACATTGTATTCTACACTGTGAACTAAGATGGAGGTATGCTTGGCACATTGTATTCTAGACCGTGAACTAAGATGGAGGTATGCTTGGCACATTGTATTCTACACTGTGAACTAAGATGGAGGTATGCTTGGCACATTGTATTCTAGACCGTGAACTAAGATGGAGGTATGCTTGGCACATTGTATTCTAGACCGTGAACTAAGATGGAGGTATGCTTGGCACATTGTATTCTAGACCGTGAACTAAGATGGAGGTATGCTTGGCACATTGTATTCTAGACCGTGAACTAAGATGGAGGTATGCTTGGCACATTGTATTCTAGACCGTGAACTAAGATGGAGGTATGCTTGGCACATTGTATTCTAGACCGTGAACTAAGATGGAGGTAGGCTTGACACATTGTATTCTAGACCGTGAACTAAGATGGAGGTATGCTTGGCACATTGTATTCTAGACCGTGAACTAAGATGGAGGTATGCTTGGCACATTGTATTCTACACTGTGAACTAAGATGGAGGTAGGCTTGACACATTGTATTCTAGACTGTGAACTAAGATGGAGGTATGCTTGGCACATTGTATTCTAGACCGTGAACTAAGATGGAGGTATGCTTGGCACATTGTATTCTAGACCGTGAACTAAGATGGAGGTATGCTTGGCACATTGTATTCTACACCGTGAACTAAGATGGAGGTATGCTTGGCACATTGTATTCTAGACCGTGAACTAAGATGGAGGTATGCTTGACACATTGTATTCTAGACCGTGAACTAAGATGGAGGTATGCTTGGCACATTGTATTCTAGACCGTGAACTAAGATGGAGGTATGCTTAGCACATTGTATTCTAGACCGTGAACTAAGATGGAGGTATGCTTGGCACATTGTATTCTAGACCGTGAACTAAGATGGAGGTATGCTTGACACATTGTATTCTAGACCGTGAACTAAGATGGAGGTATGCTTGGCACATTGTATTCTAGACTGTGAACTAAGATGAGGTATGCTTGGCAGCCCCTTGACACAGTAAAACTGTGCTTAACAAGTCTCGTAATAAGTTTAATTGGCTCACTGTGTGTAATAAAAGTGTCTAACATGATTTCTGAATGACTAGCTCATCTCTCTACCCCCACACATACATTTATCTGTAAGGTCCCTCATCTCTGTACCCCAACACATACTGTAAGGTCCCTCATCTCTGTACCCCCACACATACAATTATCTGTAAGGTCCCTTCAGTCGAGCAGTGAATTTCAAACACACATTCAACCACAAAGACCAGGGAGGTTTTCCAATGCCTCACAAGATGGGCACCCATTGGTAGATTTTTTAAAAATCCTTTGAGCATGATGAAGTTATTCAAATTCTTATTTTTAAGACATGTACCCTTTACAGCTACCCGATTACCACCCTTCATATCCAGGCTGTAGAACATCCGGCCGTGTCTGGGAGTCCCATAGGGGGGTCGTGTTTGGGAGTCCCATAGGGGAGTCGTGTTTGGGAGTCCCATAGGGGCGTCGTGTTTGGGAGTCCCATAGGGGCGTCGTCCATGTTTGGGAGTCCCATAGGGGCATCGTGTCTGGGAGTCCCATAGGAGTCCCATGGGGGCGTCGTGTTTGGGAATCCCATAGGAGTCCCATAGGGGGGTCGTGTTTGGGAGTCCCATAGGAGTCCCATAGGGGCATCGTGTTTGGGAGTCCCATAGGGGAGTCGTGTTTGGGAGGCCCATAGGGGCGTCGTGTCTGGGAGTCCCATAGCGGAGTCGTGTTTGGGAGTCCCATAGGGGCATCGTGTCTGGGAGTCCCATAGGGGCGTCGTCCGTGTTTGGGAGTCCCATAGGGGCGTCGTGTTTGGGAGTCCCATAGGGGCATCGTGTTTGGAAGTCCCATAGGAGTCCCATAGGGGGGTCGTCCGTGTTTGGGAGTCCCATAGGAGTCCCATAGGGGCGTCGTGTTTGGGAGTCCCATAGGAGTCCCATAGGGGCGTCGTGTTTGGGAGTCCCATAGGAGTCCCATAGGGGCATCGTGTTTGGGAGTCCCATAGGAGTCCCATAGAGGCGTTGTGTTTGGGAGTCCCATAGGGGCATCGTCCGGGTCATTGTAAATAAAAATGTGTATTTGGTCTGACTTGCCTCGTTAAATAAAAATAAATACAAAATATTTTCATAATTTGGTGTCATGTTTTGTCATTTATTATCACGTCTTGTCCCTGTGCTTCCCATTCTATTCGTTTCCCTCTGCTGGTCTTATTAGGTTCTTTCCCTCTTTCTATCCCTCTCTCTCCCCCTCCCTCTCTCACTCTCCCGCTCTCTCTTCTCTCTATCGTTCCGTTCCTGCTCCCAGCTGTTCCTATTCCCCTAATCATCATTTAGTCTTCCCACACCTGTTCCCGATCCTTTTCCCTGATTAGAGTCCCTATTTCTCTCCTTGTTATTCGTTTCTGCCCTGTCGGTTCCTTGTCTAGAATTCACCGTGCTGTGTTTGTGTATCGCCCTGTCGTGTCGTGTTTCCCTCAGATGCTGCGTGGTGAGCAGGTGTCTGAGTCTGTTTGGTTCTAGTGCCTTCCCGAGGCAACCTGCTGTTCACCTGCTGTTCAAGATCGAGTCTCCAGTTTGTCCTCGTCATCTCGAGTGAAAGTTGTGTTTTTTGATTGTATTTACTTTACTGGATTAAAGACTCTGTTTTCGCCAAGTCGCTTTTGGGTCCTCTTTCACCTGCATGACAGAAGGAACCGACCAAGGAATGGACCCAGCGACTTCAGACGCTCGTAACACTGACGTCGAGATCCAAGGAGCCATGCTCGGCAGACACGAGCAGGAATTGTCTGCTGCTCGCCATGCCGTGGAGAACCTGGCCGCTCAGGTTTCCGACCTCTCTGGACAGTTCCAGAGTCTTCGTCTCGTGCCACCTGTTACTTCCTGGCCTGCCGAGCCTCCAGAACCTAGGGTTAATAACCCACCTTGCTACTCCGGGCAGCCCACTGAGTGCCGCTCCTTTCTCACGCAGTGTGAGATTGTGTTCTCTCTCCAACCCAACACATACTCTAGAGAGAGAGCTCGGGTTGCTTACGTCATTTCACTCCTTACTGGCCGGGCTCGAGAATGGGGCACAGCTATCTGGGAGGCAAGGGCTGATTGCTCTAACAAGTACCAGAACTTTAAAGAGGAGATGATTCGGGTTTTTGACCGTTCAGTTTTTGGTAGGGAGGCTTCTAGGGCCCTGGCTTCCCTATGCCAAGGTGAACGGTCCATAACGGATTATTCTATTGAGTTTCGCACTCTTGCTGCCTCTAGTGAGTGGAACGAGCCGGCGCTGCTCGCTCGTTTTCTGGAGGGACTCCACACAGTGGTCAAAGATGAGATTCTCTCTCGGGAGGTTCCTTCCAGTGTGGACTCTTTGATTGCTCTCGCCATCCGCATAGAACGACGGGTAGATCTTCGTCACCAGGCTCGTGGAAGAGAGCTCGCATCAACGGTGTTTCCCTGCTCCGCATCGCAACCATCTCCCTCCTCTGGCTCTGAGACTGAGCCCATGCAGCTGGGAGGGATTCGCATCTCGACTAAGGAGAGGGAACGGAGGATCACCAACCGCCTGTGCCTCTATTGCGGATTTGATGGACATTTTGTTAATTCATGTCCAGTAAGAGGCCAGAGCCCATCAGTAAGCGGAGGGCTACTGGTGAGCGCTACTACTCAGGTCTCTTCATCTAGATCTTGTACTACTATGTCGGTCCTTCTACGCTGGACCGGTTCGGGTGCTACATGCAGTGCCTTGATTGACTCTGGGGCTGAGGGTTGTTTCATGGACGAAGCATGGGTTCGGAAACATAACATTCCTTTCAGACAGTTAGACAAGCCTACGCCCATGTTTGCCTTAGATGGTAGTCATCTTCCCAGTATCAGATTTGAGACACTACCTTTAACTCTCACAGTATCTGGTAACCACAGTGAGACTATTTCTTTTTGATTTTTCGTTCACCTTTCACACCTGTTGTTTTGGGTCATCCCTGGCTAGTATGTCATAATCCTTCTATTAATTGGTCTTGTAATTCTATCCTATCCTGGAACGTATCTTGTCATGTGAAGTGCTTAATGTCTGCCATCCCTCCCATTTCTTCTGTCCCCACTTCTCAGGAGGAACCTGGCGATTTGACAGGAGTGCCGGAGGAATATCATGATCTGCGCACGGTCTTCAGTCGGTCCCGAGCCAACTCCCTTCCTCCTCACCGGTCGTATGATTGTAGTATTGATCTCCTTCCAGGGACCACTCCTCCTCGGGGTAGACTATACTCTCTGTCGGCTCCCGAACGTAAGGCTCTCGAGGATTATTTATCTGTGTCTCTTGACGCCGGTACCATAGTGCCTTCTTCCTCTCCGGCCGGGGCGGGGTTCTTTTTGTTAAGAAGAAGGACGGTACTCTGCGCCCCTGCGTGGATTATCGAGGGCTGAATGACATAACGGTTAAGAATCGTTATCCGCTTCCCCTTATGTCATCAGCCTTCGAGATTCTGCAGGGAGCCAGGTGCTTTACTAAGTTGGACCTTCGTAACGCTTACCATCTCGTGCGCATCAGAGAGGGGGACGAGTGGAAAACGGCGTTTAACACTCCGTTAGGGCATTTTGAGTACCGGGTTCTGCCGTTTGGTCTCGCCAATGCGCCAGCTGTTTTTCAGGCATTAGTTAATGATGTTCTGAGAGACATGCTGAACATCTTTGTTTTTGTCTATCTTGACGATATCCTGATTTTTTCACCGTCACTCGAGATTCATGTTCAGCACGTTCGACGTGTTCTACAGCGCCTTTTAGAGAATTGTCTCTACGTAAAGGCTGAGAAGTGCTCTTTTCATGTCTCCTCCGTTACTTTTCTCGGTTCCGTTATTTCCGCTGAAGGCATTCAGATGGATTCCGCTAAGGTCCAAGCTGTCAGTGATTGGCCCGTTCCAAGGTCACGTGTCGAGTTGCAGCGCTTTTTAGGTTTTGCTAATTTCTATCGGCGTTTCATTCGTAATTTCGGTCAAGTTGCTGCCCCTCTCACAGCTCTTACTTCTGTCAAGACGTGTTTTAAGTGGTCCGGTTCCGCCCAGGGAGCTTTTGATCTTCTAAAAGAACGTTTTACGTCCGCTCCTATCCTCGTTACTCCTGACGTCACTAGACAATTCATTGTCGAGGTTGACGCTTCAGAGGTAGGCGTGGGAGCCATTCTATCCCAGCGCTTCCAGTCTGACGATAAGGTTCATCCTTGAGCTTATTTTTCTCATCGCCTGTCGCCATCTGAGCGCAACTATGATGTGGGTAACCGTGAACTGCTCGCCATCCGCTTAGCCCTAGGCGAATGGCGACAGTGGTTGGAGGGGGCGACCGTTCCTTTTGTCGTTTGGACAGACCATAAGAACCTTGAGTACATCCGTTCTGCCAAACGACTTAATGCCCGTCAAGCTCGTTGGGCGTTGTTTTTCGCTCGTTTCGAGTTTGTGATTTCTTACCGTCCGGGTAGCAAGAACACCAAGCCTGATGCCTTATCCCGTCTGTTTAGTTCTTCTGTGGCTTCTACTGATCCCGAGGGGATTCTTCCTTATGGGCGTGTTGTCGGGTTAACAGTCTGGGGAATTGAAAGACAGGTTAAGCAAGCACTCACGCACACTGCGTCGCCGCGCGCTTGTCCTAGTAACCTCCTTTTCGTTCCTGTTTCCACTCGTCTGGCTGTTCTTCAGTGGGCTCACTCTGCCAAGTTAGCTGGTCATCCCGGTGTTCGAGGCACTCTTGCGTCTATTCGCCAGCGCTTTTGGTGGCCGACTCAGGAGCGTGACACGCGCCGTTTCGTGGCTGCTTGTTCGGACTGCGCGCAGACTAAGTCGGGTAACTCTCCTCCTGCCGGTCGTCTCAGACCGCTCCCCATTCCTTCTCGACCATGGTCTCACATCGCCCTAGACTTCATTACCGGTCTGCCTTTGTCTGCGGGGAAGACTGTGATTCTTACGGTTGTCGATAGGTTCTCTAAGGCGGCACATTTCATTCCCCTCGCTAAACTTCCTTCCGCTAAGGAGACGGCACAAATCATTATCGAGAATGTGTTCAGAATTCATGGCCTCCCGTTAGACGCCGTTTCAGACAGAGGCCCGCAATTCACGTCACAGTTTTGGAGGGAGTTCTGTCGTTTGATTGGTGCGTCCGTCAGTCTCTCTTCCGGGTTTCATCCCCAGTCTAACGGTCAAGCAGAGAGGGCCAATCAGACGATTGGTCGCATACTACGCAGCCTTTCTTTCAGAAACCCTGCGTCTTGGGCAGAACAGCTCCCTGGGCAGAATACGCTCACAATTCGCTTCCTTCGTCTGCTACCGGGTTATCTCCGTTTCAGAGTAGTCTGGGTTACCAGCCTCCTCTGTTCTCATCCCAGCTTGCCGAGTCCAGCGTTCCCTCCGCTCAAGCGTTTGTCCAACGTTGTGAGCGCACCTGGAGGAGGGTGAGGTCTGCACTTTGCCGTTACAGGGCACAGACTGTGAGAGCCGCCAATAAACGCAGGATTAAGAGTCCAAGGTATTGTTGCGGCCAGAGAGTGTGGCTTTCCACTCGCAACCTTCCTCTTATGACAGCTTCTCGTAAGTTGACTCCGCGGTTCATTGGTCCGTTCCGTGTCTCCCAGGTCGTCAATCCTGTCGCTGTGCGACTGCTTCTTCAGCGACATCTTCGTCGCGTCCATCCTGTCTTCCATGTCTCCTGTGTCAAGCCCTTTCTTCGCACCCCGTTCGTCTTCCCTCCCCCCTCCCGTCCTTGTCGAGAGCGCACCTATTTACAAGGTACATAAGATCATGGACATGCGTTCTCGGGGACGGGGTCACCAATACTTAGTGGATTGGGAGGGTTACGGTCCTGAGGAGAGGAGTTGCGTTCCGTCTCGGGACGTGCTGGACCGTTCACTCATTGATGATTTCCTCCGTTGCCGCCAGGATTCCTCCTCGAGTGCGCCAGGAGGCGCTCGGTGAGTGGGGGGGTACTGTCATGTTTTGTCATTTATTATCACGTCTTGTCCCTGTGCTTCCCATTCTATTCGTTTCCCTCTGCTGGTCTTATTAGGTTCTTTCCCTCTTTCTATCCCTCTCTCTCCCCCTCCCTCTCTCACTCTCCCGCTCTCTCTTCTCTCTATCGTTCCGTTCCTGCTCCCAGCTGTTCCTATTCCCCTAATCATCATTTAGTCTTCCCACACCTGTTCCCGATCCTTTTCCCTGATTAGAGTCCCTATTTCTCTCCTTGTTATTCGTTTCTGCCCTGTCGGTTCCTTGTCTAGAATTCACCGTGCTGTGTTTGTGTATCGCCCTGTCGTGTCGTGTTTCCCTCAGATGCTGCGTGGTGAGCAGGTGTCTGAGTCTGTTTGGTTCTAGTGCCTTCCCGAGGCAACCTGCTGTTCACCTGCTGTTCAAGATCGAGTCTCCAGTTTGTCCTCGTCATCTCGAGTGAAAGTTGTGTTTTTTGATTGTATTTACTTTACTGGATTAAAGACTCTGTTTTCGCCAAGTCGCTTTTGGGTCCTCTTTCACCTGCATGACATTTGGTGGTGGTTGCGTTATGTTATGGGTATGCTTGTCTTCAGTATGGACTAGGGAGTTTTTTAGGATAACAATAACTGTCATAGTGCTAAGCACAAACAGAATCCTCGAGGAAGTCTGCTTTCCACCAGACACTGGGAGATGAATTCACCTTTCAGCAGGACAATAACCTAAAACACGCCAAATATACACTGGTGTTGGTTACCCGAGTGGCCTAGTTACAGTTTTGAATTAAATCTATTTGAAAATCTATGTCAAGACATGAAAATGGTCTTACTTAGTTAAATATAACATTTTAATGTGCAAATATTGTGCAATCCAGGTGTGGAAAGCTCTTAGAGACTTACCCAGAAAGATGCACAGCTGTAGATCACTGCCAAAGGTGCTTCTACAAAGTATTGACTCTGAGGTGTGAATACCTAAGGTATGCAAATGAGATATTTCTGTATTTATTATTTTTTTTAAATGCAAATATTTCTTAAATGCTGAGCTGTAGTCGATGAACAGCATTCTTACATAGGTATTCCTCTTGTCCAGATGGGTTAGGGCAGTGTGCAGTGTGGTTGAGATTGCGTCGTCTGTGGACCTATTGGGGCGGTAAGCAAATTGGAGTGGGTCTATGGTGTCAGGTAGGGTAGAGGTGATATGATCCTTTACTAGTTTCTCAAAGCACTGATAACAGAAGTGAGTGCTACGAGGGGATAGTCGTTTAGCTCAGTTACCTTCGCTTTTTTGGGAACAGGAACAACGGTGGCCCTCTTGAAGCGTGTGGAAACAGCAGACTGCCACAAGGATTGATTGAATATGTTGGTAAAACACACCAGCCAGATGGTCTGCGCATGCTCCGAGGACGCGGCTGATCTGTTACAACCAATGAGACACGTCTATTGGAAAGACGCTTAGCAGAAAACATGTGTTGGACACATCTAGAAGGTTCTGCTCTCTCAGCGGCCTTATAAAAAAAAACCTAACTGGATTAATGAATGACTGAACCGTCCCCAAAGCCATGTACAGAGATCATCTGTCGCCCAGGACAACAGACGGGTCTCAACGGACCAGCGCAGTCGTTCACCAACATCAGAGAACATGTAGAGGGTCAGCGCATTGGGACCAGGCTGTGTTGGTCCTCCTGAGACTTTGTCAGAATCACTCAGGTCCTTTCTACAGCTGTATCGCCAAACAGAAAACGTGTGTGTGTGTGTGTGTGTGTGTGTGTGTGTGTGTGTGTGTGTGTGTGTGTGTGTGTGTGTGTGTGTGTGTGTGTGTGTGTGTGTGTGTGTGTGTGTGTGTGTGTGTGTGTGTGTGTGTGTGTGTGTGTGTGCGCGTGTCAAGCATTTCATAAATCACAAATCACATTTCAAAACAAATGTGAACGAATATCCATCTGGGCTGTAGTGTTTATCTCTCCTTCATGCTTTCTTACACACGCACACACACACACACACACACACACACACACACACACACACACACACACACACACACACACACACACACACACACACACACACACACACACACACACACACACACACACACACACACACACACACACACACACACACACACCATGTTTTTCTTGGATGGTCTTCCACACTGACTGTGGTGAAGGACCACACTGACTGTGGTGAAGAACCAGACAGACTGTGGTGAAGGACCAGACTGTGGTGAAGGACCACACTGACTGTGGTGAAGAACCAGACAGACTGTGGTGAAGGACCAGACTGTGGTGAAGGACCACACTGACTGTGGTGAAGAACCAGACAGACTGTGGTGAAGGACCAGACTGTGGTGAAGGACCACACTGACTGTGGTGAAGAACCAGACAGACTGTGGTGAAGGACCAGACTGTGGTGAAGGACCACACTGACTGTGGTGAAGGACCAGACTGTGGTGGAGGACCAGACTATGGTGAAGGACCAGACTGTGGTGAAGGACCAGACTGACTGTGGTGAAAGACCAGACTGTGGTGAAGGACCAGACTGTGGTGAAGGACCAGACAGACTGTGGTGAAGGACCACACTGACTGTGGTGAAAGACCAGACTGTGGTGAAGGACCAGACTGTGGTGAAGGACCAGACAGACTGTGGTGAAGGACCACACTGACTGTGGTGAAAGACCAGACTGTGGTGAAGGACCAGACTGTGGTGAAGGACCAGACAGACTGTGGTGAAGGACCACACTGACTGTGGTGAAGTCCCAGGCTGTAGTGAAGGACCAGACTGACTGTGGTGAAGAACCAGACAGACTGTGGTGAAGGACCAGACTGTGGTGAAGGACCACACTGACTGTGGTGAAAGACCAGACTGTGGTGAAGGACCAGACTGTGGTGAAGGACCAGACTGACTGTAGTGAAAGACCAGACTGTGGTGAAGGACCAGACAGACTGTGGTGAAGGACCAGACTGTGGTGGAGGACCAGACTATGGTGAAGGACCAGACTGTGGTGAAGGACCAGACTGTGGTGAAGGACCAGACAGACTGTGGTGAAGGACCAGTCAGACTGTGGTGAAGGACCAGACAGTGGTGAAGGACCAGACAGACTGTGGTGAAAGACCAGACTGTGGTGAAGGACCAGACAGACTGTGGTGAAAGACCAGACTGTGGTGAAGGACCACACTGACTGTGGTGAAGAACCAGACAGACTGTGGTGAAGGACCAGACTGTGGTGAAGGACCACACTGACTGTGGTGAAGGACCAGACTGTGGTGGAGGACCAGACTATGGTGAAGGACCAGACTGTGGTGAAGGACCAGACTGACTGTGGTGAAAGACCAGACTGTGGTGAAGGACCAGACTGTGGTGAAGGACCAGACAGACTGTGGTGAAGGACCACACTGACTGTGGTGAAAGACCAGACTGTGGTGAAGGACCAGACTGTGGTGAAGGACAGACAGACTGTGGTGAAGGACCACACTGACTGTGGTGAAAGACCAGACTGTGGTGAAGGACCAGACTGTGGTGAAGGACCAGACAGACTGTGGTGAAGGACCACACTGACTGTGGTGAAGTCCCAGGCTGTAGTGAAGGACCAGACTGACTGTGGTGAAGAACCAGACAGACTGTGGTGAAGGACCAGACTGTGGTGAAGGACCACACTGACTGTGGTGAAAGACCAGACTGTGGTGAAGGACCACACTGACTGTGGTGAAGAACCAGACAGACTGTGGTGAAGGACCAGACTGTGGTGAAGGACCACACTGACTGTGGTGAAGAACCAGACAGACTGTGGTGAAGGACCAGACTGTGGTGAAGGACCACACTGACTGTGGTGAAGAACCAGACAGACTGTGGTGAAGGACCAGACTGTGGTGAAGGACCACACTGACTGTGGTGAAGAACCAGACAGACTGTGGTGAAGGACCAGACTGTGGTGAAGGACCACACTGACTGTGGTGAAGGACCAGACTGTGGTGGAGGACCAGACTATGGTGAAGGACCAGACTGTGGTGAAGGACCAGACTGACTGTGGTGAAAGACCAGACTGTGGTGAAGGACCAGACTGTGGTGAAGGACCAGACAGACTGTGGTGAAGGACCACACTGACTGTGGTGAAAGACCAGACTGTGGTGAAGGACCAGACTGTGGTGAAGGACCAGACAGACTGTGGTGAAGGACCACACTGACTGTGGTGAAAGACCAGACTGTGGTGAAGGACCAGACTGTGGTGAAGGACCAGACAGACTGTGGTGAAGGACCACACTGACTGTGGTGAAGTCCCAGGCTGTAGTGAAGGACCAGACTGACTGTGGTGAAGAACCAGACAGACTGTGGTGAAGGACCAGACTGTGGTGAAGGACCACACTGACTGTGGTGAAAGACCAGACTGTGGTGAAGGACCAGACTGTGGTGAAGGACCAGACTGACTGTAGTGAAAGACCAGACTGTGGTGAAGGACCAGACAGACTGTGGTGAAGGACCAGACTGTGGTGGAGGACCAGACTATGGTGAAGGACCAGACTGTGGTGAAGGACCAGACTGTGGTGAAGGACCAGACAGACTGTGGTGAAGGACCAGTCAGACTGTGGTGAAGGACCAGACAGTGGTGAAGGACCAGACAGACTGTGGTGAAAGACCAGACTGTGGTGAAGGACCAGACAGACTGTGGTGAAAGACCAGACTGTGGTGAAGGACCACACTGACTGTGGTGAAGAACCAGACAGACTGTGGTGAAGGACCAGACTGTGGTGAAGGACCACACTGACTGTGGTGAAGGACCAGACTGTGGTGGAGGACCAGACTATGGTGAAGGACCAGACTGTGGTGAAGGACCAGACTGACTGTGGTGAAAGACCAGACTGTGGTGAAGGACCAGACTGTGGTGAAGGACCAGACAGACTGTGGTGAAGGACCACACTGACTGTGGTGAAAGACCAGACTGTGGTGAAGGACCAGACTGTGGTGAAGGACCAGACAGACTGTGGTGAAGGACCACACTGACTGTGGTGAAAGACCAGACTGTGGTGAAGGACCAGACTGTGGTGAAGGACCAGACAGACTGTGGTGAAGGACCACACTGACTGTGGTGAAGTCCCAGGCTGTAGTGAAGGACCAGACTGACTGTGGTGAAGAACCAGACAGACTGTGGTGAAGGACCAGACTGTGGTGAAGGACCACACTGACTGTGGTGAAAGACCAGACTGTGGTGAAGGACCAGACTGTGGTGAAGGACCAGACTGACTGTAGTGAAAGACCAGACTGTGGTGAAGGACCAGACAGACTGTGGTGAAGGACCAGACTGTGGTGGAGGACCAGACTATGGTGAAGGACCAGACTGTGGTGAAGGACCAGACTGTGGTGAAGGACCAGACAGACTGTGGTGAAGGACCAGTCAGACTGTGGTGAAGGACCAGACAGTGGTGAAGGACCAGACAGACTGTGGTGAAAGACCAGACTGTGGTGAAGGACCAGACAGACTGTGGTGAAAGACCAGGCTGTGGTGAAGGACCAGACAGATTGTGGTGAAGGCCCAGTCAGACTGTTGTGAAGGACCAGGCTGTAGTGAAAGACCAGACTCTGCTGAAGGACCAGGCTGTAGTGAAAGACCAGACTGTGCTGAAGGACCAGGCTGTAGTGAAAGACCAGGCTGTGGTGAAGGACCAGACTGTGGTGAAAGACCAGACTGTGGTGAAAGACCAGACTGTGGTGAAGCACCAGACTGTTCTGAAGAACCAGACTGTGGTGAAAGACCAGACTGTGGTGAAGGACCAGACTGTGGTGAAGGACCAGACTGTGGTGAAGAACCAGACTGTGGTGAAGGACCAGACAGACTGTGGTGAAGGACCAGACTGTGGTGAAGGACCAGGCTGTGGTGAAGGACCAGACAGACTGTGGTGAAGGACCAGACTGTGGTGAAGGACCAGACTGTGGTGAAGGACCAGACTGTGCTGAAGAACCAGACTGTGGTGAAGGACCAGACTGTGGTGAAGGACCAGACTGTGGTGAAGGACCAGACTATGGTGAAGGACCAGACTGTGGTGAAGTACCAGACTGTGCTGAAGAACCAGACTGTGGTGAAGGACCAGACAGACTGTGCTGAAGAACCAGACTGTGGTGAAGGACCAGACAGACTGTGCTGAAGAACCAGACTGTGGTGAAGGACCAGACAGACTGTGGTGAAAGACCAGACTGTGGTGAAGGACCAGACAGACTGTGGTGAAAGACCAGGCTGTGGTGAAGGACCAGACAGATTGTGGTGAAGGCCCAGTCAGACTGTTGTGAAGGACCAGGCTGTAGTGAAAGACCAGACTGTGCTGAAGGACCAGGCTGTAGTGAAAGACCAGACTGTGCTGAAGGACCAGGCTGTAGTGAAAGACCAGGCTGTGGTGAAGGACCAGACTGTGGTGAAAGACCAGACTGTGGTGAAGCACCAGACTGTTCTGAAGAACCAGACTGTGGTGAAAGACCAGACTGTGGTGAAGGACCAGACTGTGGTGAAGGACCAGACTGTGGTGAAGGACCAGACAGACTGTGGTGAAGGACCAGACTGTGGTGAAGGACCAGGCTGTGGTGAAGGACCAGACAGACTGTGGTGAAGGACCAGACTGTGGTGAAGGACCAGACTGTGGTGAAGGACCAGACTGTGGTGAAGGACCAGACTGTGCTGAAGAACCAGACTGTGGTGAAGGACCAGACTGTGGTGAAGGACCAGACTGTGGTGAAGGACCAGACTATGGTGAAGGACCAGACTGTGGTGAAGTACCAGACTGTGCTGAAGAACCAGACTGTGGTGAAGGACCAGACAGACTGTGCTGAAGAACCAGACTGTGGTGAAGGACCAGACAGACTGTGCTGAAGAACCAGACTGTGGTGAAGAACCAGACAGACTGTGGTGAAGGACCAGACTGTGGTGAAGGACCAGACTGTGCTGAAGAACCAGACTGTGGTGAAGGACCAGACTGTGGTGAAAGACCAGACTGTGGTGAAAGACCAGACTGTGGTGAAGGACCAGACTGTGGTGAAGAACCAGACTGACTGTGGTGAAGGACCAGACTGACTGTGGTGAAGGACCAGACAGACTGTGGTGAAGTACCAGACTGTGGTGAAAGACCAGACTGTGGTGAAGGACCAGACTGTGGTGAAAGACCAGACTGTGGTGAAAGACCAGACTGTGGTGAAGGACCAGACTGTGGTGAAGGACCAGACTGTGGTGAAAGACCAGACTGTGGTGAAGGACCAGACTGTGGTGAAGGACCAGACTGTGGTGAAGGACCAGACAGACTGTGGTGAAGGACCAGACTGTGGTGAAGTACCAGACTGTGGTGAAGGACCAGACAGACTCTCTTAGCAGCCTGTTTCTGAACCAATTTATGATTTGGATGTGTGCTCTGGCTTTTAACACGCTTACTATGATTAACACACAGTTTACCAGGGGAGAGATGGGAAAGGGTGCCACTTACAAGGCCAAGTTTTTCAAGTTTTACATTTTATTGTCACAGGCACAAGTACAGTGAAATGCCTCTCTGCACAATATCTTTCCCAATAATTCAGTAATCCATGTTCTTCCTTTCCCACTGACTCGTATGAACTAGCCAACGGTTGAGCAAGAGCCCTTTCGCAATTCATGGACTATGGAAATTGGGAAGAAGTGGAAAAACAAGCTTTGGGAAGAAAGTATGTTGATAAACAGTTAGGGTTCAGCTGTCGAAGAACACTAATAATTGTTATTATTATAGACAGGTTAGTTGTTAAGGAACAAATCTGACCCGTGAGTAACTACGGAGCCAAAACAGACAGGGTTGGCTGAGATGGTTGACAACACATAGTAAGATAGATTTAGTCTCCAATGTTGTGTCTCTGCCTATCCATGTCAGAGACGCAGACTCGGTCTCAACTTTAGTCTTGACTGAAGACTCATCTCTTCAGTAGGTCCGATGATCAGTGATCAGTGCGTTTTAGACTTTTGTTCCATATTTGGCCGGATCTGGTACCTCTCACGGGATCTGGTACCTCTCACGGGATCTGGTACCTCTCACGGGATCTGGCACCTCTCATGTGATCTGGTACCTCTCACGGGATCTGATACCTCTCACGGGATCTGGTACCTCTCACGGGATCTGGTACCTCTCACGGGATGAAAAATATTTTTCATAAAAGATGTTTCAAAGTTAATTTGAGTTACCTTTTGGAAAAAAATGGTGTATGGACCAGATACAATGCTATTTTATAGTAAACAAATTGACAACAGACTTTCAGAACGCTTACAGGGAATGACATTTAACAAGCACAGCACCTGATGATTGGTTGAGAGAAATTGATATTAAAAAGATTGTGGTGGGGGCTGTTTTGTTAGACTTCTGTGCGGCTTTTGACGTTATCGATCATAGTCTGCTGCTGGAAAAAAGTGATGTGTTATGGTTTTACACCCCCTGCTACATGGGCTCCCGAGTGGTGCAGAGGTCTAAAGCACTACATCTCAGTGCTAGAGGCGTCACTGCAGACCCTAGTTTGATTCCAGGCTGTATCACAACCGGCCATGATTAGGAGTCCCATTGGGAGGTGCACAGTTGGCCCAGTGTCGTTTGGGGTAGGCCATCATTGTAAAAAATAATAATTTCTTCTTAACTGACTTGCCTAGTTAAATAAAGGTAAAATAAAAAAAGATAGATATTGTGGAAAAATAGTTACCTGTCTAACAGAACATAGAGGGTGTTCTTTAAATTATCAGGAATTCCCCAGGGCAGCTGTCTAGGGCCCTAACTATTTTCTATGTATGCGGATTACTCAATAGCATATACGTCAGTTACTACAGTGACTGAAATGACAGCAACACTTAACAAAGAGCTACAGTTAGTTTCAGGTTAGTCCTAAATATTGCAAAAACTACCAGACTGTGGAGAAGGACCAGACAAACTAAAACTATTGCATTTGGGGCAAATCATTCACTAAACCCCAAACCTCAACTAAATGTTGTAATGAATAATGTGGAAATTAAGCAAATTGAGGTGACTATAAACTGCTTGGAGTAATGCTGGATTGTAAACTGTCATGGTCAAAACTTGTTGATACAACAGTAGCTAAGATGGGGAGAAGTCTGTCCATAATAAAGTGCTGCTCTGCTTTCTTAACAGCACTATCAACAAGGCAGGTCCTACAGGCCCTAGTTTCTACCTTCTTAACAACACTATCAACAAGGCAGGTCCTACAGGCCCTAGTTTCTACCTTCTTAACAGCACTATCAACAAGGCAGGTCCTACAGGCCCTAGTTTCTACCTTCTTAACAGCACTATCAACAAGGCAGGTCCTATGGGCCCCAGTTTCTACCTTCCTAACAACACTATCAACAAGGCAGGTCCTACAGGCCCTAGTCTCTACCTTCTTAACAACACTATCAACCAGGCAGGTCCTACAGGCCCTAGTTTCTACCTTCCTAACAACACTATCAACAAGGCAGGTCCTACAGGTCCTAGTTTCTACCTTCTTAACAGCACTATCAACAAGGCAGGTCCTACAGGCCCTAGTTTCTACCTTCTTAACAGCACTATCAACAAGGCAGGTCCTACGGGCCCCAGTTTCTACCTTCCTAACAACACTATCAACAAGGCAGGTCCTACAGGCCCTAGTCTCTACCTTCTTAACAACACTATCAACAAGGCAGGTCCTACAGGCCCTAGTTTCTACCTTCTTAACAGCACTATCAACAAGGCAGGTCCTACAGGCTCTAGTTTCTACCTTCTTAACAACACTATCAACAAGGCAGGTCCTACAGGCCCTAGTTTCTACCTTCTTAACAACACTATCAACAAGGCAGGTCCTACAGGCCCTAGTTTCTACCTTCCTAACAACACTATCAACAAGGCAGGTCCTACAGGCCCTAGTTTCTACCTTCCTAACAACACTATCAACAAGGCAGGTCCTACAGGCCCTAGTTTCTACCTTCTTAACAACACTATCAACAAGGCAGGTCCTACAGGCCCTAGTTTCTACCTTCCTAACAACACTATCAACAAGGCAGGTCCTACAGGCCCTAGTTTCTACCTTCTTAACAGCACTATCAACAAGGCAGGTCCTACAGGCCCTAGTTTCTACCTTCTTAACAACACTATCAACAAGGCAGGTCCTACAGGCCCTAGTTTCTACCTTCTTAACAGCACTATCAACAAGGCAAGTCCTAAAGGCCCTAGTTTCTACCTTCTTAACAACACTGTCATGCAGGTGAATGAGGACCCAAAAGCGACTTGGCGAAAACAGAGTATTTAATCCAGAATAAACTTTACAAAACAAAAAGCATAATACTACACGTAAAGACGAGAACGGACTGGAGACTTGATCGAGAACTGCAGGTTGCCTCGGGAAGGCACTTGAACCTAGCAGACTCAGACACCTGCTCACCACGCAGCATCTGAGGGAAACACGACACGACAGGGCAAAACATAGACACAGCACGGTGAATTATAAATGAGGATCCGACAGGGCAGGTACGGGAAACAAGGAGTGAAATAGGGACTCTAATCAGGGAAAAGGATCGGGAACAGGTGTGGGAAGACTAAATGATGATTAGGGGAATAGGAACAGCTGGGAGCAGGAACGGAACGATAGAGAGAAGAGAGAGCGAGAGAGTGAGAGAGGGAGGGGGAGAGAGCGGGATAGAAAGAGGGAAAGAACCTAATAAGACCAGCAGAGGGAAACGAATAGAATGGGAAGCACAGGGACAAGACAAGATAATAAATGACAAAACATGACAGTACCCCCCCCACTCACCGAGCGCCTCCTGGCGCACTCGAGGAGGAATCCTGGCGGCAACGGAGGAAATCATCAATGAGTGAACGGTCCAGCACGTCCCGAGACGGAACCCAACTCCTCTCCTCAGGACCGTAACCCTCCCAATCCACTAAGTATTGGTGACCCCGTCCCCGAGAACGCATGTCCATGATCTTATGTACCTTGTAAATAGGTGCGCTCTCGACAAGGACGGGAGGGGGGGAGGGAAGACGAACGGGGGTGCGAAGAAAGGGCTTAACACAGGAGACATGGAAGACAGGATGGACGCGACGAAGATGTCGCGGAAGAAGCAGCAGTCGCACAGCGACAGGATTGACGACCTGGTAGACACGGAACGGACCAATGAACCGCGGAGTCAACTTACGAGAAGCTGTCGTAAGAGGAAGGTTGCGAGTGGAAAGCCACACTCTCTGGCCGCAACAATACCTAGGACTCTTAATCCTGCGTTTATTGGCGGCTCTCACAGTCTGTGCCCTGTAGCGGCAAAGTGCAGACCTCACCCTCCTCCAGGTGCGCTCACAACGTTGGACAAACGCTTGAGCGGAGGGAACGCTGGACTCGGCAAGCTGGGAAGAGAATAGAGGAGGCTGATAACCCAGACTACTCTGAAACGGAGATAACCCGGTAGCAGACGAAGGAAGCGAGTTGTGAGCGTATTCTGCCCAGGGAGCTGTTCTGCCCAAGACGCAGGGTTTCTGAAAGAAAGGCTGCGTAGTATGCGACCAATCGTCTGATTGGCCCTCTCTGCTTGACCGTTAGACTGGGGATGAAACCCGGAAGAGAGACTGACGGACGCACCAATCAAACGACAGAACTCCCTCCAAAACTGTGACGTGAATTGCGGGCCTCTGTCTGAAACGGCGTCTAACGGGAGGCCATGAATTCTGAACACATTCTCGATAATGATTTGTGCCGTCTCCTTAGCGGAAGGAAGTTTAGCGAGGGGAATGAAATGTGCCGCCTTAGAGAACCTATCGACAACCGTAAGAATCACAGTCTTCCCCGCAGACAAAGGCAGACCGGTAATGAAGTCTAGGGCGATGTGAGACCATGGTCGAGAAGGAATGGGGAGCGGTCTGAGACGACCGGCAGGAGGAGAGTTACCCGACTTAGTCTGCGCGCAGTCCGAACAAGCAGCCACGAAACGGCGCGTGTCACGCTCCTGAGTCGGCCACCAAAAGCGCTGGCGAATAGACGCAAGAGTGCCTCGAACACCGGGATGACCAGCTAACTTGGCAGAGTGAGCCCACTGAAGAACAGCCAGACGAGTGGAAACAGGAACGAAAAGGAGGTTACTAGGACAAGCGCGGCGACGCAGTGTGCGTGAGTGCTTGCTTAACCTGTCTTTCAATTCCCCAGACTGTCAACCCGACAACACGCCCATAAGGAAGAATCCCTCTCGGGATCAGTAGAAGCCACAGAAGAACTAAACAGACGGGATAAGGCATCAGGCTTGGTGTTCTTGCTACCCGGACGGTAAGAAATCACAAACTCGAAACGAGCGAAAAACAACGCCCAACGAGCTTGACGGGCATTAAGTCGTTTGGCAGAACGGATGTACTCAAGGTTCTTATGGTCTGTCCAAACGACAAAGGAACGGTCGCCCCCTCCAACCACTGTCGCCATTCGCCTAGGGCTAAGCGGATGGCGAGCAGTTCACGGTTACCCACATCATAGTTGCGCTCAGATGGCGACAGGCGATGAGAAAAATAAGCGCAAGGATGAACCTTATCGTCAGACTGGAAGCGCTGGGATAGAATGGCTCCCACGCCTACCTCTGAAGCGTCAACCTCGACAATGAATTGTCTAGTGACGTCAGGAGTAACGAGGATAGGAGCGGACGTAAAACGTTCTTTTAGAAGATCAAAAGCTCCCTGGGCGGAACCGGACCACTTAAAACACGTCTTGACAGAAGTAAGAGCTGTGAGAGGGGCAGCAACTTGACCGAAATTACGAATGAAACGCCGATAGAAATGAGCGAAACCTAAAAAGCGCTGCAACTCGACACGTGACCTTGGAACGGGCCAATCACTGACAGCTTGGACCTTAGCGGAATCCATCTGAATGCCTTCAGCGGAAATAACGGAACCGAGAAAAGTAACGGAGGAGACATGAAAAGAGCACTTCTCAGCCTTTACGTAGAGACAATTCTCTAAAAGGCGCTGTAGAACACGTCGAACGTGCTGAACATGAATCTCGAGTGACGGTGAAAAAATCAGGATATCGTCAAGATAGACAAAAACAAAGATGTTCAGCATGTCTCTCAGAACATCATTAACTAATGCCTGAAAAACAGCTGGCGCATTGGCGAGACCAAACGGCAGAACCCGGTACTCAAAATGCCCTAACGGAGTGTTAAACGCCGTTTTCCACTCGTCCCCCTCTCTGATGCGCACGAGATGGTAAGCGTTACGAAGGTCCAACTTAGTAAAGCACCTGGCTCCCTGCAGAATCTCGAAGGCTGATGACATAAGGGGAAGCGGATAACGATTCTTAACCGTTATGTCATTCAGCCCTCGATAATCCACGCAGGGGCGCAGAGTACCGTCCTTCTTCTTAACAAAAAGAACCCCGCCCCGGCCGGAGAGGAAGAAGGCACTATGGTACCGGCGTCAAGAGACACAGATAAATAATCCTCGAGAGCCTTACGTTCGGGAGCCGACAGAGAGTATAGTCTACCCCGAGGAGGAGTGGTCCCCGGAAGGAGATCAATACTACAATCATACGACCGGTGAGGAGGAAGGGAGTTGGCTCGGGACCGACTGAAGACCGTGCGCAGATCATGATATTCCTCCGGCACTCCTGTCAAATCGCCAGGTTCCTCCTGAGAAGTGGGGACAGAAGAAATGGGAGGGATGGCAGACATTAAGCACTTCACATGACAAGATACGTTCCAGGATAGGATAGAATTACAAGACCAATTAATAGAAGGATTATGACATACTAGCCAGGGATGACCCAAAACAACAGGTGTGAAAGGTGAACGAAAAATCAAAAAGAAATAGTCTCACTGTGGTTACCAGATACTGTGAGAGTTAAAGGTAGTGTCTCAAATCTGATACTGGGAAGATGACTACCATCTAAGGCAAACATGGGCGTAGGCTTGTCTAACTGTCTGAAAGGAATGTTATGTTTCCGAACCCATGCTTCGTCCATGAAACAACCCTCAGCCCCAGAGTCAATCAAGGCACTGCATGTAGCACCCGAACCGGTCCAGCGTAGATGGACCGACATAGTAGTACAAGATCTAGATGAAGAGACCTGAGTAGTAGCGCTCACCAGTAGCCCTCCGCTTACTGATGGGCTCTGGCCTCTTACTGGACATGAATTAACAAAATGTCCATCAAATCCGCAATAGAGGCACAGGCGGTTGGTGATCCTCCGTTCCCTCTCCTTAGTCGAGATGCGAATCCCTCCCAGCTGCATGGGCTCAGTCTCAGAGCCAGAGGAGGGAGATGGTTGCGATGCGGAGCAGGAAACACCGTTGATGCGAGCTCTCTTCCACGAGCCTGGTGACGAAGATCTACCCGTCGTTCTATGCGGATGGCGAGAGCAATCAAAGAGTCCACACTGGAAGGAACCTCCCGAGAGAGAATCTCATCTTTGACCACTGTGTGGAGTCCCTCCAGAAAACGAGCGAGCAGCGCCGGCTCGTTCCAGTCACTAGAGGCAGCAAGAGTACGAAACTCTATAGAGTAATCCGTTATGGATCGATCACCTTGGCATAGGGAAGCCAGGACCCTAGAAGCCTCCCCACCAAAAACTGAACGGTCAAAAACCCGAATCATCTCCTCTTTAAAGTTCTGGTAATTGTTAGAACAATCAGCCCTTGCCTCCCAGATAGCTGTGCCCCACTCTCGGGCCCGGCCAGTAAGGAGTGAAATGACGTAAGCAACCCGAGCTCTCTCTCTAGAGTATGTGTTGGGTTGGAGAGAGAACACAATCTCACACTGGGTGAGAAAGGAGCGGCACTCAGTGGGCTGCCCGGAGTAGCAAGGTGGGTTATTAACCCTAGGTTCTGGAGGCTCGGCAGGCCAGGAAGTAACAGGTGGCACGAGACGAAGACTCTGGAACTGTCCAGAGAGGTCGGAAACCTGAGCGGCCAGGCTCTCCACGGCATGGCGAGCAGCAGACAATTCCTGCTCGTGTCTGCCGAGCATGGCTCCTTGGATCTCGACGGCAGTGTTACGAGCGTCTGTAGTCGCTGGGTCCATTCCTTGGTCGGATCCTTCTGTCATGCAGGTGAATGAGGACCCAAAAGCGACTTGGCGAAAACAGAGTATTTAATCCAGAATAAACTTTACAAAACAAAAAGCATAATACTACACGTAAAGACGAGAACGGACTGGAGACTTGATCGAGAACTGCAGGTTGCCTCGGGAAGGCACTTGAACCTAGCAGACTCAGACACCTGCTCACCACGCAGCATCTGAGGGAAACACGACACGACAGGGCAAAACATAGACACAGCACGGTGAATTATAAATGAGGATCCGACAGGGCAGGTACGGGAAACAAGGAGTGAAATAGGGACTCTAATCAGGGAAAAGGATCGGGAACAGGTGTGGGAAGACTAAATGATGATTAGGGGAATAGGAACAGCTGGGAGCAGGAACGGAACGATAGAGAGAAGAGAGAGCGAGAGAGTGAGAGAGGGAGGGGGAGAGAGAGGGATAGAAAGAGGGAAAGAACCTAATAAGACCAGCAGAGGGAAACGAATAGAATGGGAAGCACAGGGACAAGACAAGATAATAAATGACAAAACATGACAAACACTATCAACAAGGCAGGTCCTACAGGCCCTAGTTTCTACCTTCCTAACAACACTATCAACAAGGCAGGTCCTACAGGTCCTAGTTTCTACCTTCCTAACAACACTATCAACAAGGCAGGTCCTACAGGTCCTAGTTTCTACCTTCTTAACAACACTGTCAACAAGGCAGGTCCTACAGGTCCTAGTTTCTACCTTCTTAACAACACTATCAACAAGGCAGGTCCTACAGGCTCTAGTTTCTACCTTCTTAACAACACTATCAACAAGGCAGGTCCTACAGGCCCTAGTTTCTACCTTCCTAACAACACTATCAACAAGGCAGGTCCTACAGGCTCTAGTATTGTCACACTTGGACTACTGTTCAGTCGTGTGGCCAGGTGCCACAAAGAGGGACTTCGGGAAATTACAATTGGCTCAGAACCACATAGAGCCATGACTACATGGAACTCTATTCCACAGTACTACATAGAGCCATGACTACATGGAACTCTATTCCACAGAAACACATAGAGCCATGACTACATGGAACTCTATTCCACAGTACCACATAGAGCCATGACTACATGGAACTCTATTCCACAGTACCACATAGAGCCATGACTACATGGAACTCTATTCCACAGTACCACATAGAGCCATGACTACATGGAACTCTATTCCACAGTACCACATAGAGCCATGACTACATGGAACTCTATTCCACAGTACTACATAGAGCCATGACTACATGGAACTTTATTCCACAGTACTACATAGAGCCATGACGACATGGAACTCTATTCCACAGTACCACATAGAGCCATGACTACATGGAACTCTATTCCACAGTACCACATAGAGCCATGACTACATGGAACTCTATTCCACAGTACCACATAGAGCCATGACTACATGGAACTCTATTCCACAGTACCACATAGAGCCATGACTACATGGAACTTTATTCCACAGTACTACATAGAGCCATGACTACATGGAACTTTATTCCACAGTACCACATAGAGCCATGACTACATGGAACTCTATTCCACAGTACTACATAGAGCCATGACTACATGGAACTCTATTCCACAGTACCACATAGAGCCATGACTACATGGAACTTTATTCCACAGTACCACATAGAGCCATGACTACATGGAACTCTATTCCACAGTACCACATAGAGCCATGACTACATGGAACTCTATTCCACAGTACTACATAGAGCCATGACTACATGGAACTCTATTCCACAGTACCACATAGAGCCATGACTACATGGAACTTTATTCTACAGTACCACATAGAGCCATGACTACATGGAACTCTATTCCACAGTACTACATAGAGCCATGACTACATGGAACTCTATTCCACAGTACCACATAGAGCCATGACTACATGGAACTCTATTCCACAGTACCACATAGAGCCATGACTACATGGAACTCTATTCCACAGTCCCACATAGAGCCATGACTACATGGAACTCTATTCCACAGTACCACATAGAGCCATGACTACATGGAACTCTATTCCACAGTACCACATAGAGCCATGACTACATGGAACTCTATTCCACAGTACTACATAGAGCCATGACTACATGGAACTCTATTCCACAGTACCACATAGAGCCATGACTACATGGAACTCTATTCCACAGTACCACATAGAGCCATGACTACATGGAACTCTATTCCACAGTACCACATAGAGCCATGACTACATGGAACTCTATTCCACAGTACATTTACATTTACATTTAAGTCATTTAGCAGACGCTGTACCACATAGAGCCATGACTACATGGAACTCTATTCCACAGTACTACATAGAGCCATGACTACATGGAACTTTATTCCACAGTACTACATAGAGCCATGACTACATGGAACTTTATTCCACAGTACTACATAGAGCCATGACTACATGGAACTCTATTCCACAGAAACACATAGAGCCATGACTACATGGAACTCTATTCCACAGTACCACATAGAGCCATGACTACATGGAACTTTATTCCACAGTACCACATAGAGCCATGACTACATGGAACTCTATTCCACAGTACTACATAGAGCCATGACTACATGGAACTCTATTCCACAGTACCACATAGAGCCATGACTACATGGAACTCTATTCCACAGTACCACATAGAGCCATGACTACATGGAACTCTATTCCACAGTACCACATAGAGCCATGACTACATGGAACTGTATTCCACAGTACCACATAGAGCCATGACTACATGGAACTCTATTCCACAGTACCACATAGAGCCATGACTACATGGAACTCTATTCCACAGTACCACATAGAGCCATGACTACATGGAACTCTATTCCACAGTACCACATAGAGCCATGACTACATGGAACTGTATTCCACAGTACCACATAGAGCCATGACTACATGGAACTCTATTCCACAGTACCACATAGAGCCATGACTACATGGAACTCTATTCCACATCAGGTAACTGATGCAGCAGTAAAATCATTTAGAAAACAGATAAAGTGCTGCTCTGCCTTCTTAATAGGATCGGGCCCCTTTTCGCCTAAAACATTGCCTCATAGGTGCAAATGGTTTCGGGCCCTGTTTCGCCTAAAACATTGCCTCATAGGTGCAAATGGTTTCGGGCCCTTTTTCGCCTAAAACATTGCCTCATAGGTGCAAATGGTTTCGGACCCTTTTTCGCCTAAAACATTGCCTCATAGGTGCAAATGGTTTCGGACCCTTTTTCGCCTAAAACATTGCCTCATAGGTGCAAATGGTTTCGGACCCTTCTTTAAAATTCTCACCTAAAATGACATTCACAAATCTAACTGTCTGTAGTTCAGGACCTGAAGCAAGGATGTGCATGTTCTTGATACTGTCAGGGATTTCTTCCAAAGAGGAGAGTCGAATAAGGATCAGAGGACCAATATGCGGCGTGGTAAGTGTCCATGGTTCTTTTAATACGTAAATGTACACATGAACACTACAAAACAATAAACATGGAAAACCTAAACAGTCCTATCTGGTGCAAAGACAGAGACAGGAACAATCACCCACAAACACACAGTGAAACCCAGGCTACCTAAGTATGATTCTCAATCAGAGACAACTAATGACACCTGCCTCTGATTGAGAACCATACTAGACCGAAACATAGAAATACCCCAAAACATAGAAAAACAAACACAGACTGCCCACCCAACTCACGCCCTGACCATACTAAATAAATACAAAACAAAGGAAATAAAGGTCAGAACGTGACAGATACCATTTGAAAGGAAACACCTTGCAGTTTATGGAAATGTGAAATGAACGCCCAAACACCCAAACAAGGGCACTGCGTTCATCCACCTCTGGCCTGCTCGCCTCCCTACCACTGAGGAAGTACAGCTCCCGCTCAGCCCAGTCAAAACTGTTCGCTGCCCTGGCCCCCCAATGGTGGAACAAACTCCCTCACGACGCCAGGACAGCGGAGTCAATCACCACCTTCCGGAGACACCTGAAACCCCACCTCTTTAAGGAATACCTAGGATAGGTTAAGTAATCCCTCTCACCCCACCCCCCCTAAGTTTTAGATGCACTATTGTTAAGTGACTGTCCCACTGGATGTCATAAGGTGAATGCACCAATTTGTAAGTCGCTCTGGATAAGAGCGTCTGCTAAATGACTTAAATGTAAATGTAAATGAACGCAGGAGAATATAACACACTAGATCTGGTAAAAGATCATACAAAGTAAAAAAAAAAAAAACATTTTCTTTTTTTGTTTGTACCGTCATCTTTGACATGCAAGAGAAAGGCCATTATGTATTATTCCAGCACAGGCGCAATTTCAATTACCCGATCGCATAGAGGTTAACAATACTAACAAGGCAGGTGCTACAGGCCCTAGTTTCGTCTCACCTGGACTACTGTTCAGTCGTGTGGTCAGGTGCCACAAGGAGGGACTTAGGAAGGCTCAGAACAGGACAGAACGGCCCTTAAATGTATATGGAGAGATAACATTAATGATTTGCCTGTCAATCTCTCATGCCAGTAGAATCAGCTTAAAAAAAAACAGGTTTAAAGTACAGCTTATGGTACAGCGGGGGCTGTGAAGAGACACACTCACAGGTAGAGACACACCCATACGAACAAGAACGCTAGCACAATCACTCTACACACGCGTACATTGAAAGAGCGTTGAATTGTAGACATGTAAACCGGCTGGTAGCAGCACCGTAACCCCGGTTTCCCAGGGAACCCAGATTACCTCACACAGAGTGCTACGATGGAAATTTCCAGAACCTGGAAAGCCTTTCTCTCCCAGTGCTCCCTCGTTTTCGAGCTGTAGCCTTCTTTGTTCCCCTCGGACAACTCGGAGATAGCGTACATTATTACGCTGATGTCCGGGAGGGTACTCGACTGGGCCGCGGCGGTGTGGGAGCAACAATCCGCCATCTGCCTCAGTCTGGAGGTATTCGTGGCAGAGGTGAGAAAAGTTTTTGACGCTCCGGTGTCCGGGAGCCCGGAAGTTACTCCAGCTTCGGCAGCTCACCTTCAGTGCGGCAGACTATGCGGTGGAGTTCCGTACGCTAGCAGCGGAGGGAACCTGGAACCTGGAAGTGCTGTTCGACACGTTCCTGCACGGATTATCTGAGGAGGTAAAAGATGAGCTGGCAGCCCGAGAACTACGGATCTCGACTCACTCATTGCTTTAACCATCTGGATCGATGGTTGGCTACGGTAACGTATGAGGGAGAAGAGGTCCGATTGCGGTCCCGCTCGTTCACTCGGAGATCCCAACGTGCATCTGATGAACTCCGGAAGTCCCCCGCATCTATGTCCCCGAAAGGATCCGAGCTTACCCGAGTCCCTCCAAGAGCCTCCCGATTCACCTCTTCCCAAGCCGATGCAGCTCGGCAGGGCTAGGCTGTCTCCGGAGACTGCCGATTCACCTCTTCCCAAGCCGATGCAGCTCGGCAGGGCTAGGCTGTCTCCGGAAACTACCGATTCACCTCCTCCCAAGCCGATGCAGCTCGGCAGGGCTAGGCTGTCTCCGGAAACTACCGATTCACCTCTTCCCAAGCCGATGCAGCTCGGCAGGGCTAGGCTGTCTCCGGAGACTGCCGATTCACCTCTTCCCAAGCCGATGCAGCTCGGCAGGGCTAGGCTGTCTCCGGAAACTACAGATTCACCTCCTCCCAAGCCGATGCAGCTCGGCAGGGCTAGGCTGTCTCAGACTTTAGGG
>NW_025745349.1:591191-596191 GCF_021184085.1 Oncorhynchus gorbuscha
CCCTCGGAGTGTGGTGTCAGGAAAATAACCTCACACTCAACGTCAACAAAACTAAGGAGATGATTGTGGACTTCAGGAAACAGCAGAGGGAACACCCCCCTATCCACATCGATGGAACAGTAGTGGAGAGGGTAGCAAGTTTTAAGTTCCTCGGCATACACATCACAGACAAACTGAATTGGTCCACTCACACTGACAGCGTCGCGAAGAAGGCGCAGCAGCGCCTCTTCAACCTCAGAAGGCTGAAGAAATTCGGCTTGTCACCAAAAGCACTCGCAAACTTCTACAGATACACAATCGAGAGCATCCTGGCGGGCTGTATCACCGCCTGGTACGGCAACTGCTGCGCCCTCAACCGTAAGGCTCTCCAGAGGGTAGTGAGGTCTGCACAACGCATCACCGGGGGCAAACTACCTGCCCTCCAGGACACCTACACCACCCGATGTTACAGGAAGGCCATAAAGATCATCAAGGACATCAACCACCCGAACCACTGCCTGTTCACCCCGCTATCATCCAGAAGGCGAGGTCAGTACAGGTGCATAAAAGCTGGGACCGAGAGACTGAAAAACAGCTTCTATCTCAAGGCCATCAGACTGTTAAACAGCCACCACTAACATTGAGTGGCTGCTGCCAACACACTGTCATTGACACTGACCCAACTCCAGCCACTTTAATAATGGGAATTGATGGGAAATGATGTAAATATATCACTAGCCACTTTAAACAATGCTACCTTATATAATGTTACTTACCCTACATTATTCATCTCATATGCATACGTATATACTGTACTCTATATCATCGACTGCATCCTTATGTAATACATGTATCACTAGCCACTTTAACTATGACACTTTGTTTACTTTGTCTACATACTCATCTCATATGTATATACTGTACTCGATACCATCTACTGTATGCTGCCCTGTACCGTCACTCATTCATATATCCTTATGTACATATTCTTTATCCCCTTACACTGTGTATAAGACAGTAGTTTTGGAATTGTTAGTTAGATTACTTGTTGGTTATCACTGCATTGTCGGAACTAGAAGCACAAGCATTTCGCTACACTCGCATTAACATCTGCTAACCATGTGTATGTGACAAATAAAATTTGATTTGATTTGATTTGATTACTGGGCTGTGACTGGGCTGTGACTGGGCTGTTACTGGGCTGTTACTGAGCTGTTACTGGGCTGTTACTGAGCTGTTACTGGGCTGTTACTGGGCTGTTACTGGGCTGTTACTGGGCTGTTACTGAGCTGTTACTGGGCTGTTACTGGGCTGTTACTGGGCTGGGTTGTTACTGGGTGGTTACTGGGCTGGGCTGTTACTGGGCTGTTACTGGGCTGTTACTTGGCTGTTACTGGGTGGTTACTGGGCTGTGACTGGGCTGTTACTGAGCTGTTACTGGGCTGTAACTGAGCTTTTACTGAGCTGTTACTGGGCTGTTATAGGGATGTTACTGAGCTGTTACTGGGCTGTTACTGGGCTGTTACTGAGCTGTTACTGGGTGGTTACTGAGCTGTTACTGGGCTGTTACTGGGCTGTTACTGAGCTGTTACTGGGCTGTTACTGAGCTGTTACTGGGCTGTTACTGGGCTGTTACTGGGCTGTTACTGGGCTGTTACTGAGCTGTTACTGGGCTGTTACTGGGCTGTTACTGGGCTGTTACTGGGCTGTTACTGGGCTGTTACTGAGCTGTTACTGGGCTGTTACTGGGCTGTTACTGGGCTGTTACTGGGCTGTTACTGAGCTGTTACTGGGCTGTAACTGAGCTGTGACTGGGCTGTTCTAGGATATAGACTATACTAGATTATACTATACTAGACGATGCTATACGATACTATACTAGACGATGCTGAGCTGTGTTCTAGGATATAGACTATACTAGACTATACTAGACGATGCTGAGCTGTGTTCTAGGATATAGACTATACTAGACTATACTAGACGATGCTGAGCTGTGTTCTAGGATATAGACTACACTAGACTATACTAGACGATGCTGAGCTCTGTTCTAGGATATAGACTATACTAGACTATACTAGACGATGCTGAGCTCTGTTCTAGGATATAGACTACACTAGACTATACTAGACGATGCTGAGCTCTGTTCTAGGATATAGACTATACCAGACCACACTGAGCTGTGTTCTGGGATATAGACTATACTAGACGATGCTGAGCTGTGTTCTGGGATATAGACTATACTAGACGATGCTGAGCTGTGTTCTGGGATATAGACTATACTAGACTATACTAGACGATGCTGAGCTGTGTTCTAGGATATAGACTATACTAGACGATGCTGAGCTGTGTTCTGGGATATAGACTATACTAGACTATACTAAACGATGCTGAGCTGTGTTCTAGGATATAGACTATACTAAACGATGCTGAGCTGTGTTCTAGGATATAGACTATACTAGACGATGCTGCGCTGTGTTCTAGGATATAGACTATACTAGACAATGTTGAGCTGTGTCCTGGGATATAGACTATACTAGACGATGCTGAGCTGTGTTCTGTGATATAGACCATACTAGACTATACTAAACGATGCTGAGCTTTGTTCTGTGATATAGACTATACTAGACTATACTAGACGATGCTGAGCTGTGTTCTAGGATATAGACTATACTAGACTATACTAGACGATGCTGAGCTGTGTTCTGGGATATAGACTATACTAGACTATACTAGATGATGCTGAGCTGGGTTCTAGGATATAGACTATACTAGAATATACTAAACGATGCTGAGCTGTGTTCTAGGATATAGACTATACTAGACGATGCTGAGCTGTGTTCTAGGATATAGACTATACTAGACGATGCTGAGCTGTGTTCTAGGATATAGACTATACTAGACAATGCTGAGCTGTGTTCTAGGATATAGACTATACTAGACAATGCTGAGCTGTGTCCTGGGATATAGACTATACTAGACGATGCTGAGCTGTGTTCTGTGATGTAGACTATACTAGACTATACTAGACGATGGTGAGCTGTGTTCTATGATATAGACTATACTAGACGATGCTGAGCTGTGTTCTAGGATATAGACTATACTAGACTATACTAGACGATGGTGAGCTGTGTTCTAGGATATAGACTATACTAGACGATGCTGAGCTGTGTTCTAGGATATAGACTATACTAGACGATGCTGAGCTGTGTTCTAGGATATAGACTATACTAGACGATGCTGAGCTGTGTTCTAGGATATAGACTATACTAGACGATGCTGAGCTGTGTCCTGGGATATAGACTATACTAGACGATGCTGAGCTGTGTTCTAGGATATAGACTATACTAGACGATGCTGAGCTGTGTCCTGGGATATAGACTATACTAGACGATGCTGAGCTGTGTTCTGTGATATAGACTATACTAGACTATACTAGACGATGCTGAGCTGTGTTCTAGGATATAGACTATACTAGACGATGCTGAGCTGTGTTCTGGGATATAGACTATACTAGACTATACTAAACGATGCTGAGCTGTGTTCTAGGATATAGACTATACTAAACGATGCTGAGCTGTGTTCTAGGATATAGACTATACTAGACGATGCTGCGCTGTGTTCTAGGATATAGACTATACTAGACAATGTTGAGCTGTGTCCTGGGATATAGACTATACTAGACGATGCTGAGCTGTGTTCTGTGATATAGACCATACTAGACTATACTAGACGATGCTGAGCTTTGTTCTGTGATATAGACTATACTAGACTATACTAGACGATGCTGAGCTGTGTTCTAGGATATAGACTATACTAGACTATACTAGACGATGCTGAGCTGTGTTCTGGGATATAGACTATACTAGACTATACTAGATGATGCTGAGCTGGGTTCTAGGATATAGACTATACTAGAATATACTAAACGATGCTGAGCTGTGTTCTAGGATATAGACTATACTAGACGATGCTGAGCTGTGTTCTAGGATATAGACTATACTAGACGATGCTGAGCTGTGTTCTAGGATATAGACTATACTAGACGATGCTGAGCTGTGTCCTGGGATATAGACTATACTAGACGATGCTGAGCTGTGTTCTAGGATATAGACTATACTAGACGATGCTGAGCTGTGTCCTGGGATATAGACTATACTAGACGATGCTGAGCTGTGTCCTGGGATATAGACTATACTAGACGATGCTGAGCTGTGTTCTAAGCTAATACTGACCTACGCTTGGCTATTCATTTATACTTAGAACTCGGTGCCATGCTATACCAGGAACAGGGTGGGGGGAAAGTAGGTATTAAGGACCATATGTGCGCTGGGCAAGGATCCAATGTACCGAGGCTGTCCTGTGCAATAGACTAGGTTAAACAAGGCTATGTTTAATGGGTTATACCCTGGCTATAGTTCCTTCCCTCTAAGTAGCAAATCAAATCAAAATCATATTTTATTTGTCACATACACCTGAATACAACAAGTGTAGTAGACCTTACTGTCACGACTTGTGCCGAAGTCGTTGCCTCTCCTTGTTCGGGCGGCGCTCGGCGTTCGACGTCACCGGTCTTCTAGCCATCATTGATCCTTTTTTCATTTTCCATTGGTTTTGTCTTGTCTTCCCACACACCTGTTTTCAATCCCATTCATTACCTGTTGTGTATTTAACCCTCTGTTTCCCCTCATGTCTTTGTCAGAGATTGTTTTATTGTCAGTGTAGTGTGATTGTTGTATAGGTGCGCGTCGGGTCCTCGTACCCATGTTTGTTTATGTACAGTTAGTGTTATGGAGCATACTCGTTGGACTTTATTGAACGACTCCATTTGACTCTGCTGCACCTGACTTCCCTGCCACCTATTACACCTATGCATGACACTTACAGGGAAATGCTTACCTACAAGCCCTTAAACAACAACGCAGTTCAAGAAATAGAGTTTAGAAAATAATTTTAAAAAATGTAATAAAAAAGTAAAACAATTTAATGACATAACAATAACTTTTTGAGGATTTGGGGACAAA
>NW_025745349.1:598691-603691 GCF_021184085.1 Oncorhynchus gorbuscha
AAAGTGTCTCAGTGAAGTGTCTCAGTAAAGTGTCTCAGTAAAGTGTCTCAGTAAAGTGTCTCAGTAAAGTGTCTCAGTGAAGTGTCTTAGTAAAGTAAAGTGTCTCAGTAAAGTAAAGTGTCTCAGTAAAGTGTCTCAGTAAAGTGTCTCAGTAAAGTGTCTTAGTGAAGTGTCTCAGTAAAGAGTCTCAGTAAAGTGTCTCAGTAAAGTGTCTCAGTAAAGTGTCTCAGTAAAGTGTCTCAGTAAAGTGTCTTAGTAAAGTAAAGTGTCTCAGTAAAGTGTCTCAGTAAAGTCTCTTCGTAAAGTGTCTTAGTAAAGTAAAGTGTCTCAGTAAAGTGTCTCAGTAAAGTGTCTCAGTAAAGTGTCTCAGTAAAGTGTCTCAGTAAAGAGTCTCAGTAAAGTGTCTCAGTGAAGTGTCTTAGTGAAGTGTCTCAGTAAAGTGTCTCAGTAAAGTGTCTCAGTAAAGAGTCTCAGTAAAGTGTCTCAGTAAAGTGTCTCAGTAAAGAGTCTCAGTAAAGTGTCTCAGTAAAGTGTCTCAGTAAAGTGTCTCAGTAAAGAGTCTCAGTAAAGAGTCTCAGTAAAGTGTCTCAGTAAAGTGTCTTAGTGAAGTGTCTCAGTAAAGAGTCTCAGTAAAGTGTCTCAGTAAAGTGTCTCAGTAAAGTGTCTCAGTAAAGTGTCTTAGTAAAGTAAAGTGTTTCAGTAAAGTGTCTCAGTAAAGTGTCTTAGTAAAGTGTCTCAGTAAAGTGTCTTAGTAAAGTCTCTTCGTAAAGTGTCTTAGTAAAGTAAAGTGTCTCAGTAAAGTGTCTCAGTAAAGTAAAGTGTCTCAGTAAAGTGTCTCAGTAAAGTGTCTCAGTAAAGAGTCTCAGTAAAGTGTCTCAGTAAAGTGTCTCAGTAAAGAGTCTCAGTAAAGTGTCTCAGTAAACTGTCTCAGTAAAGTGTCTCAGTAAAGAGTCTCAGTAAAGAGTCTCAGTAAAGTGTCTCAGTAAAGTGTCTTAGTGAAGTGTCTCAGTAAAGAGTCTCAGTAAAGTGTCTCAGTAAAGTGTCTCAGTAAAGTGTCTCAGTAAAGTGTCTTAGTAAAGTAAAGTGTTTCAGTAAAGTGTCTCAGTAAAGTGTCTTAGTAAAGTGTCTCAGTAAAGTGTCTTAGTAAAGTGTCTCAGTAAAGTGTCTCAGTAAAGTGTCTCAGTAAAGTGTCTTAGTAAAGTGTCTCAGTAAAGTGTCTTAGTAAAGTGTCTCAGTAAAGTGTCTCAGTAAAGTGTCTCAGTAAAGTGTCTCAGTAAAGAGTCTCAGTGAAGTGTCTCAGTGAAGTGTCTCAGTAAAGTGTCTCAGTAAAGTGTCTCAGTAAAGTGTCTCAGTAAAGTGTCTCAGTAAAGAGTCTCAGTAAAGAGTCTCAGTAAAGTGTCTCAGTAAAGTGTCTTAGTGAAGTGTCTCAGTAAAGAGTCTCAGTAAAGTGTCTCAGTAAAGTGTCTCAGTAAAGTGTCTCAGTAAAGTGTCTCAGTAAAGTGTCTCAGTAAAGTGTCTCAGTAAAGTGTCTTAGTAAAGTAAAGTGTTTCAGTAAAGTGTCTCAGTAAAGTGTCTTAGTAAAGTGTCTCAGTAAAGTGTCTTAGTAAAGTGTCTTAGTAAAGTAAAGTGTCTCAGTAAAGTGTCTCAGTAAAGTGTCTCAGTAAAGTGTCTCAGTAAAGTGTCTTAGTAAAGTGTCTCAGTAAAGTGTCTCAGTAAAGTGTCTCAGTAAAGTGTCTCAGTAAAGTGTCTCAGTAAAGTGTCTTAGTAAAGTGTCTCAGTAAAGTGTCTCAGTAAAGTGTCTCAGTAAAGTGTCTCAGTAAAGTGTTATCTAGCAGGTAGCTTTCCATCCTTTTTGACAGTTTTGTTTGATGTTGAAGGTTGTTTGGCTGAAGACATATTAGTTAGATGTAACTTAGGTCACAACACAATGAGGACAGAGCGTCTCTGCATTAGTGATCCTAATTCTCTACACGAAGAGAGGGAGAGGGAGAGGGGAGATGGGGTGGGAGTTCGGGGGAGTGTATGTGTGTGTGGGTGTGTGAAAGGAAGCAGAGATGAAGGGGGAGAGAGATGGAGCGTGAGAGAGAGACAGAGTGGTAGGGTAACAGAGAGATAGAGAGCGAGAGGGATGGAGATAGAGTAGGGGGAGAGAGAGGGAGCGTGAGAGAGAGACAGAAAGAGGGGGACAGAGACAGAGGGAGGGATGGAGAATTGGGGTGAATTGGAGTTACAATATTGCTTCCCGCTGGTCTTAAATTGACCGTGAAATAAAACACATGATGAGCAAATGGTCTCTCTCTCTCTCTCTCTCTCTCTCTCTCTCTCTCTCTCTCTCTCTCTCTCTCTCTGTCTCTCTCTCTCTGTCTCTCTCTGTCTCTCTCTGTCTCTCTCTCTCTCTCTCTCTCTCTCTCTCTCTCTCTCTCTCTCTGTCTCTCTCTCTCTCTCTCTCTCTCTCTCTCTCTCTCTCTCTCTCTCTCTCTCTCTCCCTCTTTCTCTCTCCCCCCCTCTCTCTCTCTCTCTCTCTCTCTCTCTCTCTCTCTCTCTCTCTCTCTCTCTCTCTCTCTCTCCCTCTTTCACTCTTTCACTCTTTGTCTCTTTCTCTCTCCCCCTCTCTCTCTCTCTCTCTCTCTCTCTCTCTCTCTCTCTGTCTCTCTCTCTCTCTCTGTCTCTCTCTCTCTCTCTGTCTCTGTCTCTCTCTCTCTCTCTCTCTCTCTCTCTCTCTCTCTCTCTCTCTCTCTCTCTCTCTCTCTCTCTCTCTCTCTCTCCCTCTTTCACTCTTTGTCTCTTTCTCTCTCCCCCCCTCTCTCTCTCTCTCTCTCTCCCTCTTTCACTCTTTGTCTCACTCTCTGTCTAAATTAAATTCAAAGGGCTTTATTGGCCATGGGTTGCCAAAACAAGTTAAATAGATAATTAACAAAAGTGAAATGAACAATAAAAATGAACAGTAAACATTACACTCACAAAAGTTCCAAAGGAATAAAGACACGTTTATAATGTGATAGTATGACTATGTACCGTGCCTTTGGAAGGTATTCAAACCGCTTAACTGTTCTACATGTTGTTAGGTTACAGTCTTATTCTAAAATGTATTAAATTGTCCCCCTTCCCCTCCATCAATCTACACAAAATACCCCAAAATAAAATAAAATGTTTTGTTAATTTATTAAAAATGATAATATGACATTTACATAAGTATTCAGACCCAGTACTTTGTTGAAGCACCTTTGGCAGCGATTACAGCATCCAGTCTTCACCACAGACAACACTGCTACTCCTACTGCTCTCTCTTCGTCCGCCCACGTGTTCTCGCACACCCCGAGAGCGTCTGGTCAGCGGGGTGGTGGCACCGGGATCCTCATCTCTCCCAAGTGGTCATTCTCTCTTTCTCCCCTTACCCATCTGTCTATCGCCTCCTTTGAATTCCATGCTGTCACAGTTACTAGCCCTTTCAAGCTTAACATCCTTATCATTTATCGCCCTCCAGGTTCCCTCGGAGAGTTCATCAATGAGCTTGATGCCTTGATAAGCTCCTTTCCTGAGGACGGCTCACCTCTCACAGTTCTGGGCGACTTTAACCTCCCCACGTCTACCTTTGACTCTTTCCTCTCTGCCTCCTTCTTTCCACTCCTCTCCTCTTTTGACCTCACCCTCTCACCTTCCCCCCTACTCACAAGGCAGGCAATACGCTCGACCTCATCTTTACTAGATGCTGTTCTTCCACTAACCTCATTGCAACTCCCCTCCAAGTCTCCGACCACTGCCTTGTATCCTTTTCCCTCTCGCTCTCATCCAACACCTCCCACACTGCCCCTACTCGGATGGTATCGCGCCGTCCCAACCTTCGCTCTCTCTCCCCGCTACTCTCTCCTCTTCCATCCTATCATCTCTTCCCTCTGCTCAAACCTTCTCCCACCTATCTCCTGATTCTGCCTCCTCAACCCTCCTCTCCTCCCTCTCTGCATCCCTTGACTCTCTATGTCCCCTATCCTCCAGGCCGGCTCGGTTCTCCCCTCCCGCTCCGTGGCTCGATGACTCATTGCGAGCTCACAGAACAGGGCTCCGGGCAGCCGAGCGGAAATGGAGGAAAACTCGCCTCCCTGCGGACCTGGCATCCTTTCACTCCCTCCTCTCTACATTTTCCTCCTCTGTCTCTGCGGCTAAAGCCACTTTCTACCACGCTAAATTCCAAGCATCTGCCTCTAACCCTAGGAAGCTCTTTGCCACCTTCTCCTCCCTCCTGAATCCTCCGCCCCTCCCCCCTCCTCCCTCTCTGCAGATGACTTCGTCAACCATTTTGAAAAGAAGGTCGACGACATCCGATCCTCGTTTGCTAAGTCAAACGACACCGCTGGTTCTGCTCACACTGCCCTACCCTGTGCTCTGACCTCTTTCTCCCTTCTCTCTCCAGATGAAATCTCGCGTCTTGTGACGGCCGGCCGCCCAACAACCTGCCCGCTTGACCCTATCCCCTCCTCTCTTCTCCAGACCATTTCCGGAGACCTTCTCCCTTACCTCACCTCGCTCATCAACTCATCCCTGACCGCTGGCTACGTCCCTTCCGTCTTCAAGAGAGCGAGAGTTGCACCCCTTCTGAAAAAACCTACACTCGATCCCTCCGATGTCAACAATTACAGACCAGTATCCCTTCTTTCTTTTCTCTCCAAAACTCTTGAACGTGCCGTCCTTGGCCAGCTCTCCCGCTATCTCTCTCTGAATGACCTTCTTGATCCAAATCAGTCAGGTTTCAAGACTAGTCATTCAACTGAGACTGCTCTCCTCTGTATCACGGAGGCGCTCCGCACTGCTAAAGCTAACTCTCTCTCCTCTGCTCTCATCCTTCTAGATCTATCGGCTGCCTTCGATACTGTGAACCATCAGATCCTCCTCTCCACCCTCTCCGAGTTGGGCATCTCCGGCGCGGCCCACGCTTGGATTGCGTCCTACCTGACAGGTCGCTCCTACCAGGTGGCGTGGCGAGAATCTGTCTCCTCACCACGCGC
>NW_025745349.1:608691-629110 GCF_021184085.1 Oncorhynchus gorbuscha
CGCCCACACACCTCACAAAACTCAGAGGAGAAAGGGGAGGACCGGTTTAGGTTACACGCTAATCTGACCCCTCTGTGGAAAGGTGAGACTCTCACGAACACGAACATGTCAGTTGTTTTGATCTAGGACGCCCACACACCTCACAAAACTCAGTGGAGAAAGGGGAGGACCAGTTTGGGCTACACACTAATCTGACCCCTCTGTGGAAAGGTGAGACTCTCACGAACACGAACATGTCAGTTGTTTTGATCTAGGACGCCCACACACCTCACAAAACTCAGAGGAGAAAGGGGAGGACCAGTTTGGGTTACACACTAATCTGACCCCTCTGTGGAAAGGTGAGACTCTCACGAACACGAACATGTCAGTTTTTTTTGATCTAGGACGCCCACACACCTCACAAAACTCAGAGGAGAAAGGGGAGGACCAGTTTGGGTTACACACTAATCTGACCCCTCTGTGGAAAGGTGAGACTCTCACGAACACGAACATATTCAATGTGTTTCTAATAGCAGTAAGGACTATCTGCTATTCAATGTGTTTCTATGGGCTAATAGCAGTAAGGACTGTCTGTTATTCAATGTGTTTCTATGGGCTAATAGCAGTAAGGACTATCTGTTATTCAATGTGTTTCTAATAGCAGTAAGGACTATCTGCTATTCAATGTGTTTCTATGGGCTAATAGCAGTAAGGACTGTCTGTTATTCAATGTGTTTCTATGGGCTAATAGCAGTAAGGACTATCTGTTATTCAATGTGTTTCTAATAGCAGTAAGGACTATCTGTTATTCAATGTGTTTCTAATAGCAGTAAGGACTATCTGCTATTCAATGTGTTTCTATGGGCTAATAGCAGTAAGGACTGTCTGTTATTCAATGTGTTTCTAATAGCAGTAAGGACTATCTGCTATTCAATGTGTTTCTATGGGCTAATAGCAGTAAGGACTGTCTGTTATTCAATGTGTTTCTAATAGCAGTAAGGACTATCTGCTATTCAATGTGTTTCTATGGGCTAATAGCAGTAAGGACTGTCTGTTATTCAATGTGTTTCTATGGGCTAATAGCAGTAAGGACTGTCTGTTATTCAATGTGTTTCTAATAGCAGTAAGGACTATCTGCTATTCAATGTGTTTCTATGGGCTAATAGCAGTAAGGACTGTCTGTTATTCAATGTGTTTCTATGGGCTAATAGCAGTAAGGACTATCTGCTATTCAATGTGTTTCTATGGGCTAATAGCAGTAAGGACTATCTGCTATTCAATGTGTTTCTATGGGCTAATAGCAGTAAGGACTGTCTGTTATTCAATGTGTTTCTAATAGCAGTAAGGACTATCTGCTATTCAATGTGTTTCTATGGGCTAATAGCAGTAAGGACTGTCTGTTATTCAATGTGTTTCTATGGGCTAATAGCAGTAAGGACTATCTGTTATTCAATGTGTTTCTAATAGCAGTAAGGACTATCTGCTATTCAATGTGTTTCTATGGGCTAATAGCAGTAAGGACTGTCTGTTATTCAATGTGTTTCTATGGGCTAATAGCAGTAAGGACTATCTGTTATTCAATGTGTTTCTAATAGCAGTAAGGACTATCTGCTATTCAATGTGTTTCTATGGGCTAATAGCAGTAAGGACTGTCTGTTATTCAATGTGTTTCTATGGGCTAATAGCAGTAAGGACTATCTGTTATTCAATGTGTTTCTAATAGCAGTAAGGACTATCTGTTATTCAATGTGTTTCTAATAGCAGTAAGGACTATCTGTTATTCAATGTGTTTCTAATAGCAGTCAGGACTATCTGTTATTCAATGTGTTTCTATGGGCTAATAGCAGTAAGGACTATCTGTTATTCAATGTGTTTCTATTGGCTAATAGCAGTAAGGACTATCTGTTATTCAATGTGTTTCTAATAGCAGTAAGGACTATCTGTTATTCAATGTGTTTCTATTGGCTAATAGCAGTAAGGACTATCTGTTATTCAATGTGTTTCTATTGGCTAATAGCAGTAAGGACTATCTGTTATTCAATGTGTTTCTATTGGCTAATAGCAGTAAGGACTATCTGTTATTCAATGTGTTTCTAATAGCAGTAAGGACTATCTGTTATTCAATGTGTTTCTAATAGCAGTAAGGACTATCTGTTATTCAATGTGTTTCTAATAGCAGTAAGGACTATCTGTTATTCAATGTGTTTCTAATAGCAGTCAGGACTATCTGTTATTCAATGTGTTTCTATGGGCTAATAGCAGTAAGGACTATCTGTTATTCAATGTGTTTCTATTGGCTAATAGCAGTAAGGACTATCTGTTATTCAATGTGTTTCTAATAGCAGTAAGGACTATCTGTTATTCAATGTGTTTCTATGGGCTAATAGCAGTAAGGACTATCTGTTATTCAATGTGTTTCTAATAGCAGTAAGGACTGTCTGTTATTCAATGTGTTTCTATGGGCTAATAGCAGTAAGGACTATCTGTTATTCAATGTGTTTCTAATAGCAGTAAGGACTATCTGTTATTCAATGTGTTTCTATTGGCTAATAGCAGTAAGGACTATCTGTTATTCAATGTGTTTCTATGGGCTAATAGCAGTAAGGACTGTCTGTTATTCAATGTGTTTCTATGGGCTAATAGCAGTAAGGACTATCTGTTATTCAATGTGTTTCTATGGGCTAATAGCAGTAAGGACTATCTGTTATTCAATGTGTTTCTATGGGCTAATAGCAGTAAGGACTATCTGTTATTCAATGTGTTTCTATTGGCTAATAGCAGTAAGGACTGTCTGTTATTCAATGTGTTTCTATTGGCTAATAGCAGTAAGGACTATCTTTTATTCAATGTGTTTCTAATAGCAGTAAGGACTATCTGTTATTCAATGTGTTTCTAATAGCAGTAAGGACTATCTTTTATTCAATGTGTTTCTAATAGCAGTAAGGACTGTCTGTTATTCAATGTGTTTCTATGGGCTAATAGCAGTAAGGACTATCTGTTATTCAATGTGTTTCTAATAGCAGTAAGGACTGTCTGCTATTCAATGTGTTTCTATGGGCTAATAGCAGTAAGGACTGTCTGTTATTCAATGTGTTTCTATGGGCTAATAGCAGTAAGGACTATCTGTTATTCAATGTGTTTCTATGGGCTAATAGCAGTAAGGACTATCTGTTATTCAATGTGTTTCTAATAGCAGTAAGGACTATCTGTTATTCAATGTGTTTCTAATAGCAGTAAGGACTATCTGTTATTCAATGTGTTTCTATGGGCTAATAGCAGTAAGGACTATCTGTTATTCAATGTGTTTCTAATAGCAGTAAGGACTGTCTGCTATTCAATGTGTTTCTATGGGCTAATAGCAGTAAGGACTGTCTGTTATTCAATGTGTTTCTATGGGCTAATAGCAGTAAGGACTGTCTGTTATTCAATGTGTTTCTATGGGCTAATAGCAGTAAGGACTATCTGTTATTCAATGTGTTTCTAATAGCAGTAAGGACTATCTGTTATTCAATGTGTTTCTAATAGCAGTAAGGACTATCTGTTATTCAATGTGTTTCTAATAGCAGTCAGGACTATCTGTTATTCAATGTGTTTCTATGGGCTAATAGCAGTAAGGACTATCTGTTATTCAATGTGTTTCTATTGGCTAATAGCAGTAAGGACTATCTGTTATTCAATGTGTTTCTAATAGCAGTAAGGACTATCTGTTATTCAATGTGTTTCTATTGGCTAATAGCAGTAAGGACTATCTGTTATTCAATGTGTTTCTATTGGCTAATAGCAGTAAGGACTATCTGTTATTCAATGTGTTTCTATTGGCTAATAGCAGTAAGGACTATCTGTTATTCAATGTGTTTCTAATAGCAGTAAGGACTATCTGTTATTCAATGTGTTTCTAATAGCAGTAAGGACTATCTGTTATTCAATGTGTTTCTAATAGCAGTAAGGACTATCTGTTATTCAATGTGTTTCTAATAGCAGTCAGGACTATCTGTTATTCAATGTGTTTCTATGGGCTAATAGCAGTAAGGACTATCTGTTATTCAATGTGTTTCTATTGGCTAATAGCAGTAAGGACTATCTGTTATTCAATGTGTTTCTAATAGCAGTAAGGACTATCTGTTATTCAATGTGTTTCTATGGGCTAATAGCAGTAAGGACTATCTGTTATTCAATGTGTTTCTAATAGCAGTAAGGACTGTCTGTTATTCAATGTGTTTCTATGGGCTAATAGCAGTAAGGACTATCTGTTATTCAATGTGTTTCTAATAGCAGTAAGGACTATCTGTTATTCAATGTGTTTCTATTGGCTAATAGCAGTAAGGACTATCTGTTATTCAATGTGTTTCTATGGGCTAATAGCAGTAAGGACTGTCTGTTATTCAATGTGTTTCTATGGGCTAATAGCAGTAAGGACTATCTGTTATTCAATGTGTTTCTATGGGCTAATAGCAGTAAGGACTATCTGTTATTCAATGTGTTTCTATGGGCTAATAGCAGTAAGGACTATCTGTTATTCAATGTGTTTCTATTGGCTAATAGCAGTAAGGACTGTCTGTTATTCAATGTGTTTCTATTGGCTAATAGCAGTAAGGACTATCTTTTATTCAATGTGTTTCTAATAGCAGTAAGGACTATCTGTTATTCAATGTGTTTCTAATAGCAGTAAGGACTATCTTTTATTCAATGTGTTTCTAATAGCAGTTGTCATGCAGGTGAAAGAGGACCCAAAAGCGACTTAACAGAAACAGAGTTTATTTAAGTCCAAACAGGGAATAACAGAAATCCTCTAGTCTGTAGAGGGGAATAACTGGAGAAGCGGCCACAGACTGCAGGTCGCTTCGGGTAGGCGCAGGCCGTAGTTGACAGAGACACCTGCTCACACGCAGCATCTGATGAAGGCAAAAAACACGACAGGACAGGGCGATACACAATCACAGCAAAAACACGACAGGACAGGGCGAAAAGCAATCACAGCATGGTGAATACTAAACAAGGAACCGACGGGACAGGAACGGAACACAAAGGAATAAATAGGGACTCTAATCAGGGGAAAGGATCGGGAACAGGTGTGGGAAGACTAAATGATGATTAGGGGAATAGGAACAGCTGGGAGCAGGAACGGAACGATAGAGAGAAGAGAGAGCGAGAGAGTGAGAGAGGGAGGGGAGAGAGAGGGATAGAAGGAGGGAAAGAACCAAATAAGACCAGCAGAGGGAAACGAATAGAATGGGGAGCACAGGGACAAGACATGATAATAAATGACAAACATGACAGTACCCCCACTCACCGAGCGCCTCCTGGCGCACTCGAGGAGGAATCCTGGCGGCAACGGAGGAAATCATCGATGAGTGAACGGTCCAGCACGTCCCGAGACGGAACCCAACTCCTCTCCTCAGGACCGTAACCCTCCCAATCCACTAAGTATTGGTGACCCCGTCCCCGAGAACGCATGTCCATGATCTTATGTACCTTGTAAATAGGTGCGCTCTCGACAAGGACGGGAGGGGGGAGGGAAGACGAACGGGGGTGCGAAGAAAGGGCTTAACACAGGAGACATGGAAGACAGGATGGACGCGACGAAGATGTCGCGGAAGAAGCAGTCGCACAGCGACAGGATTGACGACCTGGGAGACACGGAACGGACCAATGAACCGCGGAGTCAACTTACGAGAAGCTGTCGTAAGAGGAAGGTTGCGAGTGGAAAGCCACACTCTCTGGCCGCAACAATACCTTGGACTCTTAATCCTGCGTTTATTGGCGGCTCTCACAGTCTTCCCCGCAGACAAAGGCAGACCGGTAATGAAGTCTAAGGCGATGTGAGACCATGGTCGAGAAGGAATGGGGAGCGGTCTGAGACGACCGGCAGAAGGAGAGTTACCCGACTTAGTCTGCGCGCAGTCCGAACAAGCAGCCACGAAACGGCGCGTGTCACGCTCCTGAGTCGGCCACCAAAAGCGCTGGCGAATAGACGCAAGAGTGCCTCGAACACCGGGATGACCAGCTAACTTGGCAGAGTGAGCCCACTGAAGAACAGCCAGGACGAGTGGAAACAGGAACGAAAAGGAGGTTACTAGGACAAGCGCGCGCGCGACGCAGTGTGCGTGAGTGCTTGCTTAACCTGTCTTTCAATTCCCCCGACTGTTAACCCGACAACACGCCCATAAGGAAGACTCCCTCGGGATCAGTAGGAGCCACAGAAGAACTAAACAGACGGGATAAGGCATCAGGCTTGGTGTTCTTGCTACCCGGACGGTAAGAAATCACAAACTCGAAACGAGCGAAAAACAACGCCCAACGAGCTTGACGGGCATTAAGTCGTTTGGCAGAACGGATGTACTCAAGGTTCTTATGGTCTGTCCAAACGACAAAGGAACGGTCGCCCCCTCAACCACTGTCGCCATTCGCCTAGGGCTAAGCGGATGGCGAGCAGTTCACGGTTACCCACATCATAGTTGCGCTCAGATGGCGACAGGCGATGAGAAAAATAAGCGCAAGGATGAACCTTATCGTCAGACTGGAAGCGCTGGGATAGAATGGCTCCCACGCCTACCTCTGAAGCGTCAACCTCGACAATGAATTGTCTAGTGACGTCAGGAGTAACGAGGATAGGAGCGGACGTAAAACGTTCTTTTAGAAGATCAAAAGCTCCCTGGGCGGAACCGGACCACTTAAAACATGTCTTGACAGAAGTAAGAGCTGTGAGAGGGGCAGCAACTTGACCGAAATTACGAATGAAACGCCGATAGAAATTAGCGAAACCTAAAAGGCGCTGCAACTCGACACGTGACCTTGGAACGGGCCAATCACTGACAGCTTGGACCTTAGCGGAATCCATCTGAATGCCTTCAGCGGAAATAACGGAACCGAGAAAAGTAACGGAGGAGACATGAAAAGAGCACTTCTCAGCCTTTACGTAGAGACAATTCTCTAAAAGGCGCTGTAGGACACGTCGAACGTGCTGAACATGAATCTCGAGTGACGGAGAAAAAATCAGGATATCGTCAAGATAGACAAAAACAAAGATGTTCAGCATGTCTCTCAGAACATCATTAACTAATGCCTGAAAAACAGCTGGCACATTGGCGAGACCGAACGGCAGAACCCGGTACTCAAAATGCCCTAACGGAGTGTTAAACGCCGTTTTCCACTCGTCCCCCTCTCTGATGCGCACGAGATGGTAAGCGTTACGAAGGTCCAACTTAGTAAAGCACCTGGCTCCCTGCAGAATCTCGAAGGCTGATGACATAAGGGGAAGCGGATAACGATTCTTAACCGTTATGTCATTCAGCCCTCGATAATCCACGCAGGGGCGCAGAGTACCGTCCTTCTTCTTAACAAAAAAGAACCCCGCCCCGGCCGGAGAAGAAGAAGGCACTATGGTACCGGCGTCAAGAGACACAGACAAATAATCCTCGAGAGCCTTACGTTCGGGAGCCGACAGAGAGTATAGTCTACCTCGAGGAGGAGTGGTCCCCGGAAGGAGATCAATACTACAATCATACGACCGGTGAGGAGGAAGGGAGTTGGCTCGGGACCGACTGAAGACCGTGCGCAGATCATGATATTCCTCCGGCACTCCTGTCAAATCGCCAGGTTCCTCCTGAGAAGTAGGGACAGAAGAAACGGGAGGGATGGCAGACATTAAACACTTCACATGACAAGAAACGTTCCAGGATAGGATAGAATTACTAGACCAATTAATAGAAGGATTATGACATACTAGCCAGGGATGACCCAAAACAACAGGTGTAAACGGTGAACGGAAAATCAAAAAAGAAATAGTCTCACTGTGGTTACCAGATACTGTGAGAGTTAAAGGTAGTGTCTCAAATTTGATACTGGGAAGATGACTACCATCTAAGGCAAACATGGGCGTAGGCTTGTCTAACGGTCTGAAAGGAATGTTATGTTTCCGAACCCATGCTTCGTCCATGAAACAACCCTCAGCCCCAGAGTCAATCAAGGCACTGCATGTAGCACCGAACCGGTCCAGCGTAGATGGACCGACATAGTAGTACAAGATTTAGATGAAGAGACCTGAGTAGTAGCGCTCACCAGTAGCCCTCCGCTTACTGATGGGCTCTGGCCTCTTACTGGACATGAATTAACAAAATGTCCAGCAACTCCGCAATAGAGGCACAGGCGGTTGGTGATCCTTCGTTCCCTCTCCTTAGTCGAGATGCGAATCCCTCCCAGCTGCATGGGCTCAGTCTCAAAGCCAGAGGAGGGAGATGGTTGCGATGCGGAGCAGGGAAACACCGTTGATGCGAGCTCTCTTCCACGAGCCCGGTGACGAAGATCTACCCGTCGTTCTATGCGGATGGCGAGAGCAATCAAAGAGTCCACATCTGAAGGAACCTCCCGGGAGAGAATCTCATCCTTAACCACTGCGTGGAGTCCCTCCAGAAAACGAGCGAGCAGCGCCGGCTCGTTCCACTCACTAGAGGCAGCAAGAGTGCGAAACTCAATAGAATAATCCGTTATGGACCGTTCACCTTGGCATAAGGAAGCCAGGGCCCTAGAAGCCTCCCTACCAAAAACTGAACGGTCAAAAACCCGAATCATCTCCTCTTTAAAGTTCTGGAACTTGTTAGAGCAATCAGCCCTTGCCTCCCAGATAGCTGTGCCCCATTCTCGAGCCCGGCCAGTAAGGAGTGAAATGACGTAAGCAACCCGAGCTCTCTCTCTAGAGTATGTGTTGGGTTGGAGAGAGAACACAATCTCACACTGCGTGAGAAAGGAGCGGCACTCAGTGGGCTGCCCGGAGTAGCAAGGTGGGTTATTAACCCTAGGTTCTGGAGGCTCGGCAGGCCAGGAAGTAACAGGTGGCACGAGACGTAGACTCTGGAACTGTCCAGAGAGGTCGGAAACCTGAGCGGCCAGGTTCTCCACGGCATGGCGAGCAGCAGACAATTCCTGCTCGTGTCTGCCGAGCATGGCTCCTTGGATCTTGACGGCAGTGTAACGAGCGTCTGAAGTCGCTGGGTCCATTCCTTGGTCGGTTCCTTCTGTCATGCAGGTGAAAGAGGACCCAAAAGCGACTTAACAGAAACAGAGTTTATTTAAGTCCAAACAGGGAATAACAGAAATCCTCTAGTCTGTAGAGGGGAATAACTGGAGAAGCGGCCACAGACTGCAGGTCGCTTCGGGTAGGCGCAGGCCGTAGTTGACAGAGACACCTGCTCACACGCAGCATCTGATGAAGGCAAAAAACACGACAGGACAGGGCGATACACAATCACAGCAAAAACACGACAGGACAGGGCGAAAAGCAATCACAGCATGGTGAATACTAAACAAGGAACCGACGGGACAGGAACGGAACACAAAGGAATAAATAGGGACTCTAATCAGGGGAAAGGATCGGGAACAGGTGTGGGAAGACTAAATGATGATTAGGGGAATAGGAACAGCTGGGAGCAGGAACGGAACGATAGAGAGAAGAGAGAGCGAGAGAGTGAGAGAGGGAGGGGGAGAGAGAGGGATAGAAGGAGGGAAAGAACCAAATAAGACCAGCAGAGGGAAACGAATAGAATGGGGAGCACAGGGACAAGACATGATAATAAATGACAAACATGACAGCAGTAAGGACTATCTGTTATTCAATGTGTTTCTATTGGCTAATAGCAGTAAGGACTATCTGTTATTGGCTAATAGCAGTAAGGACTATCTTTTATTCAATGTGTTTCTAATAGCAGTAAGGACTATCTGTTATTCAATGTGTTTCTAATAGCAGTAAGGACTATCTGTTATTCAATGTGTTTCTAATAGCAGTAAGGACTATCTGTTATTCAATGTGTTTCTATTGGCTAATAGCAGTAAGGACTATCTGTTATTCAATGTGTTTCTATGGGCTAATAGCAGTAAGGACTGTCTGTTATTCAATGTGTTTCTATGGGCTAATAGCAGTAAGGACTATCTGTTATTCAATATGTTTCTATGGGCTAATAGCAGTAAGGACTATCTGTTATTCAATGTGTTTCTATGGGCTAATAGCAGTAAGGACTATCTGTTATTCAATGTGTTTCTATTGGCTAATAGCAGTAAGGACTGTCTGTTATTCAATGTGTTTCTATTGGCTAATAGCAGTAAGGACTATCTTTTATTCAATGTGTTTCTAATAGCAGTAAGGACTATCTGTTATTCAATGTGTTTCTAATAGCAGTAAGGACTATCTTTTATTCAATGTGTTTCTAATAGCAGTAAGGACTATCTGTTATTCAATGTGTTTCTAATAGCAGTAAGGACTATCTTTTATTCAATGTGTTTCTAATAGCAGTAAGGACTGTCTGTTATTCAATGTGTTTCTATGGGCTAATAGCAGTAAGGACTATCTGTTATTCAATGTGTTTCTAATAGCAGTAAGGACTATCTGTTATTCAATGTGTTTCTAATAGCAGTAAGGACTATCTTTTATTCAATGTGTTTCTAATAGCAGTAAGGACTGTCTGTTATTCAATGTGTTTCTATGGGCTAATAGCAGTAAGGACTATCTGTTATTCAATGTGTTTCTAATAGCAGTAAGGACTGTCTGTTATTCAATGTGTTTCTATGGGCTAGTAGCAGTAAGGACTATCTGTTATTCAATGTGTTTCTATTGGCTAATAGCAGTAAGGACTATCTGTTATTCAATGTGTTTCTATGGGCTAATAGCAGTAAGGACTATCTGTTATTCAATGTGTTTCTATGGGCTAATAGCAGTAAGGACTATCTGTTATTCAATGTGTTTCTATGGGCTAATAGCAGTAAGGACTATCTGTTATTCAATGTGTTTCTATGGGCTAATAGCAGTAAGGACTATCTGTTATTCAATGTGTTTCTATGGGCTAATAGCAGTAAGGACTATCTGTTATTCAATGTGTTTCTATGGGCTAATAGCAGTAAGGACTATCTGTTATTCAATGTGTTTCTAATAGCAGTAAGGACTATCTGTTATTCAATGTGTTTCTATGGTCTAATAGCAGTAAGGACTATCTGTTATTCAATGTGTTTCTATTGGCTAATAGCAGTAAGGCCAATTAAAAATGTTTATCAAATAATTTTTTCATATAACACTTCACGGGGTCTTAAAAAATTCCAAACGAAATAGCAAAATGTTCCTTGTGTTACGGTTTCAGAACTATGGTAACTAATCACGTAAAGGTTTTCTTCCGGTGAAAGAGAGGCGGACCAAAATGCAGCGTGGTTATTGATGAACATCTTTAATAAAGATGAAAACGTGAACAATACACTTCTACTAAAACAAGAAAACTAAAAAGAAACAGTCCTGACTGGTGCAAAACACAGAGACAGGAAACAAGCACCCACAAAACACTCAAAGAATATGGCTGCCTAAATATGGTTCCCAATCAGAGACAACCATAAACACCTGCCTCTGATTGGGAACCCCTCTATAGGCAACCATAGACTTTACCTAGAATACTTAACTAAACACAATCCCATAAACTACAAAAACCCCTAGACAAAACAAACCCCATAAATCACCCATGTCACACCCTGGCCTCACCAAAATAATAAAGAGAACACAGGATACTAAGACCAGGGCGTGACACCTTGGTAAGACCTTTTTATTAAAACAATGACATACAGCTTAGCAAGACATCAAACACCATTAGACCCAAACAAAAAATGAGAAAGGAAAAAGATATAGACGTTTTGAAACACAGGAAAGATTCAACCCCCCCCCCCAAAAGACGCTATCTTGCCCTAAACAGAGAGTACACAGTGGCAGAATACCTGCCCCAGTATTAAGACACACTGTGTCAACCTCCTGTCCACAGGGTGAGGTGGAAACTGAGCTGCACTCCGGTCCTCATCTGTAGACACACATTTCATCACAGATCACACAGACGCACAGAGAATTTGTAAAAAAATAATATATATATATCAAACGTTGATAAACTCTGTCAGGCATAAATATCGCAAAGTGAAATCAAAGCAGCAAAGACTTGTGATCCATTGTCATTTTATTCTTTATTTAACGAGGCAAGTCAGTTAAGAACAAATTCTTATTTTCAATGACAGCCTAGGAACAGTGGGTTAACTGCCTGTTCAGGGGCAGAACGACAGATTTGTACCTTGTCAGCTCGGGGATTCGAACTTGCAACCTTTCGGTTACTAGTCCAACGCTCTAACCACTAGTCTACCGTGCCGCCCCCACTCTAACCACTAGGCTACCCTGCCGCCACTCCACTCTAACCACTAGTCTACCCTGCCACCCCTCCACTCTAACCACTAGTCTACCCTGCCGCCACTCCACTCTAACCACTAGGCTACCCTGCCGCCCCTCCACTCTAACCACTAGTCTACCCTGCCGCCCCTCCACTCTAACCACTAGTCTACCCTGCCGCCCCTCCACTCTAACCACTAGTCTACCTGCCGCCCCTCCACTCTAACCACTAGTCTACCCTGCCGCCCCTAAACTCTAACCACTAGGCTACCCTGCCGCCCCTCCACTCTAACCACTAGTCTACCCTGCCGCCCCTCCACTCTAACCACTAGTCTACCCTGCCGCCCCTACACTCTAACCACTAGGCTACCCTGCCGCCCCTCCACTCTAACCACTAGTCTACCCTGCCGCCCCTCCACTCTAACCACTAGTCTACCCTGCCGCCCCTCCACTCTAACCACTAGTCTACCCTGCCGCCCCTACACTCTAACCACTAGGCTACCCTGCCGCCCCTCCACTCTAACCACTAGGCTACCCTGCCGCCCCTACACTCTAACCACTAGGCTACCCTGCCGCCCCTCCACTCTAACCACTAGGCTACCCTGCCGCCCCTCCACTCTAACCACTAGTCTACCCTGCCGCCCCTACACTCTAACCACTAGGCTACCCTGCCGCCCCTCCACTCTAACCACTAGGCTACCCTGCCGCCCCTACACTCTAACCACTAGGCTACCCTGCCGCCCCTACACTCTAACCACTAGTCTACCCTGCCGCCCCGTCATGAGTAAAGGGTCGACCAGTGGAACACAAACAACATTGTAAATATCTCTAAAAATACATAGTGGATAATACAACACTTGAAATATCTTTATCTTTTAAAAAAAACTTTTTTGAGTGCAATATTTTACTGATCATTTCTAATCGTATTTTTAATGATATTGTTAAATTAGTTTCTCTTCTCACTTTTATTTATTGTTTATTTCACTTGCTTTGTTTGTCAACAGGTGTTTCCCAGGAAAGGCCTTGCTATTGAGAAAGGCCCTTGCGCAGACTCAGTGAGCATAGCCTTGCTATTGAGAAAGGCCCGGCGTAGACTCAGTGAGCATAGCCTTGCTATTGAGAAAGGCCCGGCGCAGACTCAATGAGCATAGTCTTGCTATTGAGAAAGGCCCTTGCGCAGACTCAGTGAGCATAGCCTTGCTATTGAGAAAGGCCCGGCGTAGACTCAGTGAGCATAGCCTTGCTATTGAGAAAGGCCCGGCGCAGACTCAATGAGCATAGTCTTGCTATTGAGAAAGGCCCGGCGTAGACTCAGTGAGCATAGTCTTGCTATTGAGAAAGGCCCGGCGTAGACTCAGTGAGCATAGCCTTGCTATTGAGAAAGGCCCGGCGTAGACTCAGTGAGCATAGCCTTGCTATTGAGAAAGGCCCGGCGTAGACTCAGTGAGCATAGCTTTGCTATTGAGAATGGCCGCCGTAGGCAGACATGGCTCTCAAGAGAAGACAGGCTATGAGCACACTGCCCACAAAATGAGGTGGAAACTGAGCTGCACTTCCAAACCTCCTGCCCAATGTAATGCCCATATTAGAGAGACATATTTCCCTCAGATTACACAGATCCACAAAGAGTTAGAAAACAAATCCAAATTTGATAAACTCCCATATCTACTGGGTGAAATACCACAGTGTTCCATCACAGCAGCAAGATGTGTGACCTGTTGCCACGAGAAAAGGTCAACCAGTGAAGAACAAACACCATTGTAAATATAACCCATATTTATGTTAATTTATTTTCCCTTTTGTACTTTGCACATTGTTACAGCACTGTATATAGACATAATATGACATTTGTAATGTATTTATTATTAAACTTCTGTGAGTATAATGTTTACTGTTAACTTTTATTGTTTATTTTACCTTTGTATATTATCTACCTCACTTGCTTTGGCAATGTTAACACATGTTTCCCATGACAATAAAGGCCTTGAATTGAATTGAACTGAGGAAGATGAGGTGTTTAATTAAACATTACCTTTAGCTACAACCCATAAGAACACAGCAGCTAAACTGTGTGTGTGTGTGTGTGTGTGTGTGTGTGTGTGTGTGTGTGTGTGTGTGTGTGTGTGTGTGTGTGTGTGTGTGTGTGTGTGTGTGTGTGTGTGTGTGTGTGTGTGTGTGTGTGTGTGTGTGTGTGTGTGTGTGTGTGTGTGTGTGTGTGTGTGTGTGTGTGTGTGAGAGAGAGAGAGTGAGAGGGTGAGAGAGAAAGAAAGAGAGAGAGAGAGAAAGAAAGAGAGAGAGAGAGAGAATCCACTTCACTTGCTTTGGCAAGGTTAACCTATGTTTCCCATGCCAATAAAGCCCCCCTTGAATTGTATTGAGAGAGAGAGAGAGAGAGAGAGAGAGAGAGAGAGAGAGAGAGAGAGAGAGAGAGAGAGAGAGAGAGGAGAGAGAGAGAGAGAGAGAGAGAGAGAGCGAGAGAGAGAGAGAGAGAGAGAGAGAGAGAGAGAGAGAGAGAGAGAGAGAGAGAGCGAGAGAGAGAGAGAGAGAGAGAGAGAGAGAGAGAGAGAGAGAGAGAGAGAGAGAGAGAGAGAGAGAGAGAGAGAGAGAGAGTATGTGTGAGTGACAGAGAGAGCGTGTGTATGTGTATGAGAAAGAGGGGTGGAGGGTGAAGGGGGGTCTGCCTTAAACTGCAGTAAAACTTTGGTCATTGGGCACCGATTAGATCCATGCTAGTGTAGTCCCTCCCCCCCAGCAGCTTGGTCTATATATACACGAGAGAGAGAGAGGAAGAGAGAGAGACAGAGAGAGACAGAGAGAGAGAGAGAGAGAGAGAGAGAGAGAGAGAGAGAGAGAGAGAGAGAGAGAGAGAGAGAGAGGCAGAGAGAGAGTGCGGGAGGGAGAGAGAGAGAGAGAGAGAGAGAGAGAGAGAGAGAGAGAGAGAGAGAGAGAGAGAGAGAGAGAGAGAGAGAGAGAGAGAGAGAGAGAGAGAGAGAGAGAGCTGGGTCTGTACTACACTGGCTTTCCTTCAACCACTCTGTTAGTCTCTGATCTGACACCACACATTTAGAGAGGGACACACAGAGAGATAGAGAGAGAGGTAGAGAGAGACAGACAGAGTTGCAGTGCTGAGAACTGAGAGGAACTGAGACAACTCAACTCCCTCTGCTCGTCCTTCCTTCCAGCCAATGGAAGACTACTTAGACTGGATCTACATGGGGGTGATGTCTGCGTTTGTTGGAGGGGCCATGAAGAAGGTCCTGGCGTCCCACGTCAGCGCGGCCCCGACCGTGGTGGCCTGGCTGGGGGTCACCTTACTAGTGGAGAGGCTGTGGTTCTTCTGTGTGCCTGCTGTCCTGGTGCTGGCTGCCCTCTGCCTCGCCTGCTGCCTATACTCTGTCAGGACAGCCCCAGCACCCACTCTGCCTGTCCAGGGCAAGGCTGTCTTCATCACAGGTAAGGAACAAGGACTACCCAGAAGCTCTTACTTTGATCTGTTCTGTACTATTCTGCTCTGTCAGGTCTGGTCATCTCTGAAACACCTCTCTGTTTCTCTGTGTATCTCTCCATCTGTCTCTCTCTTTTCCCTGTACTGACTGTGTGTGTGTGAGTCTGCTCGGTTGTTGCTACAACGTTACATTTGGTTGCTCTGTTCTTCTCTGGAACAAATGCACCTCTGTCTCTCTGTCTCTCTCTCTCTCTCTCTGTCTCTCTCTCTCTCTCTCTCTCTCTCTCTCTCTCTCTCTCTCTCTCTCTCTCTCTCTCTCTCTCTCTCTCTCTCTCTCTCTCTCTTCTCTCTCTCTCTCTCTCTCTCTCTCTCTCTCTCTCTCTCTCTCTCTCTCTCGCAGTTAGGGAGTCAGTCACATAGTGATAGGTAGAAGCTGCGTGATAACTGCATGAGGTAAAATCTCCAGCCTGTCTAAGTTTCAGCAGGACAGGCGGAGATAGGGGACACCTGTTGTACTCCGCTACTGATTTGAGCCAGTAACTTGTTAGAAATCATTATTATGACAGCGATGTGGAAGAAGACAGTGATGTTGAAGAAGTGTTCTCTATGATTCACCTGGTTAAATAACGATGTCAACAGAAGCCAATAGATACATGCAGGAGTGGACAGTCTATGGACAGTTATTGCACGTGAGAATGTGTTCTCATGGACTTACTTGATTAAATAAAGAAAGATAAATGCAGATTTACACTACAGTGATAATGTCGACCTCTACAGTGATAATGCAGAACACTACATTGATAATGCTAAACTCCACAGTGACAATGCAGAACACTATATTGATAATGCTAAACTCCACAGTGACAATGCAGAACACTATATTGATAATGCTAAACTCCACAGTGACAATGCAGAACACTATATTGATAATGCTAAACTCCACAGTGACAATGCAGAACACTATATTGATAATGCAGTAAATTACACCGATAATGCTTAACAACACAGTGATAATGCAGAACACTATGGTGATAATGCAGAACACTATGGTGATCATGCAGGACACTATGGTGATCATGCAGAACACTACCGTGATAATGCCGAACACTATGGTGATAATGCAGAACACTACCGTGATAATTCCGCACACTATGGTGATAATGCAGTAAATTACACTGGTAATGCGTAACAATACAGTGATAATGCAGAACACTACCGTGATAATTCAGCACACTATGGTGATAATGCAGGACACTACGGTGATAATGCAGGACACTACGGTGATAGTGCAGGACACTACGGTGATAGTGCAGGACACTACGGTGATAGTGCAGAACACTATGGTGATAATGCAGAACACTACGGTGATAATGCAGGACACTACGGTGATAGTGCAGGACACTACGGTGATAGTGCAGGACACTACGGTGATAGTGCAGGACACTACGGTGATAATGCAGAACACTACGGTGATAGTGCCGGACACTACGGTGATAGTGCAGGACACTGTGGTGATCATGCAGAACAATACCGTGATAATGCAGAACACTACGGTGATAATGCAGGACACTACGGTGATAGTGCAGGACACTACGGTGATAGTGCAGGACACTACGGTGATAGTGCAGGACACTACGGTGATAGTGCAGGACACTACGGTGATAGTGCAGGACACTACGGTGATAGTGCAGGACACTACGGTGATAGTGCAGGACACTACAGTGATAGTGCAGGACACTACGGTGATAGTGCAGAACACTACGGTGATAATGCAGGACACTACGGTGATAGTGCAGGACACTACGGTGATAGTGCAGGACACTACGGTGATAATGCAGAACACTACGGTGATAATGCAGAACACTACGGTGATAATGCAGAACACTACGGTGATAATGCAGGACACTACGGTGATAATGCAGAACACTACGGTGATAATGCAGACCACTACGGTGAAAGTGCGGGACACTACAGCGTATGGACATGATAGCCCTGGTACGTGTTCCCAGACAGATCAGACTGTGTCCTGTGTCGTGTGTATGTCCCTCGGCTGTCTGAACAGAGAGATCAGACTGTGTCCGAACAGAGAGATCAGACTGTGTCCTGTGTAGTGTGTATGTCCCTCGGCTGTCTGAACAGAGAGATCAGACTGTGTCCTGTGTAGTGTGTATGTCCCTCGGCTGTCTGAACAGAGAGATCAGACTGTGTCCTGTGTCGTGTGTATGTCCCTCGGCTGTCTGAACAGAGAGATCAGACTGTGTCCTGTATAGTGTGTATGTCCCTCGGCTGTCTGAACAGAGAGATCAGACTGTGTCCTGTGTCGTGTGTATGTCCCTCGGCTGTCTGAACAGAGAGATTCATCCTTCCACAGTCTAGCTCTAAATGACCCTCATTAGATTTGTTCTGTTTTCACAAACCTTGAGCCTAAAGACACGATCTACTGTGCCCCCCCCCTCCCCACACTGTGCCACCCCCCACACCTTAAGACTCTCTAAACTCTACCGTAAACAACAATTAAGCGTATTTAAAAAGGTTTAAAGTTTTCAGTTATTGAAATAAACCTTGTGGTAGAAAATAATATATAATGATTATGTAAGTGGGTTAAGCAGTGTTATGTATAAGTCGCTGTAATAGCACTGTGGTGACGGTGCACAGGCGGGCTGGTGAGACCTTAATTGGGGAGTACCGGGGGCTCATCGGCACTGTGGTGACGGTGCACAGGCGGGCTGGTGAGACCTTAATTGGGGAGTACCGGGGCTCATCGGCACTGTGGTGACGGTGCACAGGCGGGCTGGTGAGACCTTAATTGGGGAGTACCGGGGGCTCATCGGCACTGTGGTGACGGTGCACAGGCGGGCTGGTGAGACCTTAATTGTGGAGTACCGGGGGCTCATCGGCACTGTGGTGACGGTGCACAGGCGGGCTGGTGAGACCTTAATTGGGGAGTACCGGGGGCTCATCGGCACTGTGGTGACGGTGCACAGGCGGGCTGGTGAGACCTTAATTGGGGAGTACCGGGGGCTCATCGGCACTGTGGTGACGGTGCACAGGCGGGCTGGTGAGACCTTAATTGGGGAGTACCGGGGGCTCATCGGCACTGTGGTGACGGTGCACAGGCGGGCTGGTGAGACCTTAATTGGGGAGTACCGGGGGCTCATCGGCACTGTGGTGACGGTGCACAGGCGGGCTGGTGAGACCTTAATTGGGGAGTACCGGGGGCTCATCGGCACTGTGGTGACGGTGCACAGGCGGGCTGGTGAGACCTTAATTGGGGAGTACCGGGGGCTCATCGGCACTGTGGTGACGGTGCACAGGCGGGCTGGTGAGACCTTAATTGGGGAGTACCGGGGGCTCATCGGCACTGTGGTGACGGTGCACAGGCGGGCTGGTGAGACCTTAATTGGGGAGTACCGGGGGCTCATCGGCACTGTGGTGACGGTGCACAGGCGGGCTGGTGAGACCTTAATTGGGGAGTACCGGGGGCTCATCGGCACTGTGGTGACGGTGCACAGGCGGGCTGGTGAGACCTTAATTGGGGAGTACCGGGGGCTCATCGGCACTGTGGTGACGGTGCACAGGCGGGCTGGTGAGACCTTAATTGGGGAGTACCGGGGCTCATCGTAATGGCTGGAATGGAATAAATGGAAGTGTATCTGTTCTGTTCGAGGGTTGTCCTATTTGCACTGCGTTCTGCTGCGCTGAGATGAATGACTTTCTAAGTGACACCATCAGAGACAGACTAGTATGTGGGCTACGGAGGGAAGCTACACAACAGGAGACTATCGTCTGAAAGTAAATCTGACCTCGGAGAAAGACCGTTTGAAGTCCTCGTGTCCCCATGGAACTAGATGCCAAAGAGGCTCAGCATGTTGAGTTCGTCAGGGGGGGGGAAATCAAGTCAAACGCTTCTACTGTGGTAGAGTGGGACATCAGGGCTTCCTCTGTGGTAGAGTGGGACATCAGGCTTCCTCTGTGGCAGAGTGGGATATCAGGGCTTCCTCTGTGGTAGAGTGGGACATCGGGCTTCTACTGTGGTAGAGTGGGACATCAGGGCTTCCTCTGTGGCAGAGTGGGACATCAGGGCTTCCTCTGTGGTAGAGTGGGACATCAGGGCTTCCTCTGTGGTAGCGTGGGACATCAGGCTTCTACTGTGGTAGAGTGGGACATCAGGGCTTCCTCTGTGGTAGAGTGGGACATCAGGCTTCCTCTGTGGTAGAGTGGGACATCAGGCTTCCTCTGTGGTAGAGTGGGACATCAGGGCTTCCTCTGTGGCAGAGTGGGACATCAGGGCTTCCTCTGTGGCAGACGAGGAGAACACTGAGGTGTTCTACAACTCTACATGTTGAAAGGAGACTACCCATCATTACTAGGATGTTCGAGGCTGGAGAAAATCACACCGGACTGGTCATCAGTGTGTACAATGAAACATGGAGACACAGGCCTACCCTCCATCTTAAACAAACATGGAGACACAGGCCTACCCTCCATCTTAAACAAACATGGAGACACAGGCCTTACCCTCCATCTTAAACAAACATGGAGACACAGGCCTACCCTCCATCTTAAACAAACATGGAGACACATGCCTACCCTCCATCTTAAACAAACATGGAGACACATGCCTACCCTCCATCTTAAACAAACATGGAGACACAGGCCTACCCTCCATCTTAAACAAACATGGAGGCCTACCCTCCATCTTAAACAAACATGGAGACACATGCCTACCCTCCATCTTAAACAAACATGGAGACACAGGCCTACCCTCCATCTTAAACAAACATGGAGACACAGGCCTACCCTCCATCTTAAACAAACATGGA